>NC_135862.1:7956637-8119137 GCF_031162955.1 Sander vitreus
CATACAAACTACTTAGAATAGCATTGTTTCAATTTCATGCATGGATGGAGGCTGCTGCAGCTCAGGTGGTAGAGAGCGGTTGGTGGTTCGATCTCCAGCTCCACCTGTCAAAATGTCCTTGAGCAGCTAGCTCAATGCAGATGGGGAATTCTTCATTAAATACAATCGAAGTAGCTTGAACTAGCCAAACTCACATCTGCATTGATGGAGGTATTCACCGCTCAACTGTAGTTCCACCATGTAACTGGTTTGATCGAATACAAACCTTATATGTTACACACTCTTTGGGTAAAAATAGGTAAGGCAGTCGGTGCTCAGTGTCTTAGTGTTATACAACAGAAACAAACAAAGAGTCACATTATATTTGTTCCAAAACATTTTATTTGCTTTGGGAAAAGAGGGATTACAGTACACACTGATCCATTCGGGTTACAGGTCACCAATTAAGAATAAATAACTGGCCATGTTAATACAAACTCTGCTTTCTTTCTTTGTACAGTCACTAAAAGAGTAGATCAAGTCACTAATATTCATAGTGTGAGTGATGCTCTTAGATCATAATTGTCTTGTAGATCTTCTCTTAAAAAACCTTTTCAGATACATTTTCTTTATTAAACATTAACAACTTTAGATTTATAGTTAGCGAGTATAGAGGAAAGCAGCTAACGCTCAGAATCTTGTTCCCTTTTTGTGAAGATGTTTTATGTCAAAGTTGCCTTTTCAGCGTTGATCCGTGTTCAGTTTGCCTGACATTTCATCAAAATGTTTTCTCACTTAAATATCATAAAGCCTGGCTGGATCTGGACTTCACTGGCAGGTTAAGTTATTGCGAACATTTTACCCAGTTACTCATCGAGGCGTCATTACACCACTCTAAGGCACGGGGAGTGAGTGTGGTATTGCTGCCTCTGACAGCCTCAGGTCCAGACTCTGTCTCCCAGTTTTAACTCAGTCCATGAACTGCAATTTGAAAAATTATGGTTTTGAACCACCTGAAGGAAACACCGAACTGAGCCCAATTGGTCAACCATAATCTCTTCATCCAGAGCACAGACAAGAGCATGTTCCAAAGCGTATGATACAATTTCCCCTTTAAGGTGTGCTGTGTGAAAATAGTCAAGTAATAACATAAGAGAAATACCTGGTAGTGTGCATTTAGTGGCAGTTCACCATTATAAAAAACCTTTACGGTGCCGGTCCAGCACCAGACCTGCTCTGGCAGAACTACTGATATAGCTTTAAAGAATATAGATTTTTCTTTAATAAGGACATATCACATTGTTAATAAAATGTATATAGCAATAAGGCCAAGTTGAGCATTAAAAAGGGATTGTGAGCACAGACATGGGCTCCCTGTTCAGCTCCCTACTTGGGAGAGTGGTTTGATTTGCCGTCCTTGTCATTACTTTTGGCACATTCTTGGGAAATCATAAGGTCACTGTTGATTTCATAGAATCTGGTGTCTGACTACTCTACATAAGGTTACTGTTGATTTCATAGAATCTGGTGTGTGACTACTCTACCCAGAAGTGTCTGCTGCAAAGCAGGAAACCCTGATGCCTCATATTTGTCTAAATAGAAAATAAACAAGGAAAATGTAAAAATGAACCCCCTTTCTATTCCTTAAAAAATAAATGTGTCAATCTATATATACTCTTCTGAAAGTAAGCCGTTTTGGTCCTCTAATATCAAAATGTACAAAACATTACAGCTCTTCGTTATAGTTTAGGAAAAATAGAGACAAAATAAGTGGAGATTGTTTGTCACAAAAACAATCTTAATTAGTTAAAGAGGGAAAAATGGTAAAGAATGGAGAGCAGTCTCGCCTTTGAGGGTTTGTGAATCGGCCTCTTCGGTCACCCTTTGAGGGTGCGTCTGAAGGAGTTTTTAAGTCTGCATTCATGTCATATGGGAATAACCGCTGAAGCAACATGATTATTATTATTATTATTATTATTATTATAATAAGCAATGACTTGGTGTGTTAAACCTTGTTTGAATCTGCCAAGATACCATAATGAAATTCCGAAGAATCAGGTTATTACTGATCAGTTGTTCAACACATGTACTTAATGATGCATGTTTTTCAGCCACAACACAGCTGTTTCTTGCCATGAAAATAATTATTACAACATGAGTCATCTAAAAGAAACAGTCCATTTGGTTTGTTAAATTTGAAATGAAAATATCACTGCTTCTATTTGAAATTTAATGATGTCAAAAGGGTCCATCTCCAGACCCCCAAGTTCTGAAGTAGTATTTTTATGAACTGAAAACTGCAGTGACCAGTATTTTCAAGTAAGGCCGCATCCGCCACCTTTCCCATATGATGTGAATGCAGCTTTTTGTCTGGAGACAAGGAGTCGTCCCCGGCTTTGGGAGAGGCAACGATGGGTTAGAAGTAGGGGACGGCCGTAAGTTTGTACCACTTGACTGTCTCCTTGCTGAGGTCAAAGTCTTTGAGTCTGAGCGTGATGCCGCCCAGAAAGTAGTTTTCACGCAGCGACTCGGCACTGAGCACGCTCAGTTGAAGCTCCCGCAGGCCCAAGGTTTCCTTGCTGTAGCCGCTGTACACCAACTGTGGAGGAAGAGGAGGGAAAAGTGAATAAAGGGTCCTGATGGCCATGGAGTTCTCATTTGGGTTCAGCTGTTCACATGCACATTGGCCATTAATGAACCAGAGCACATAATGTACTTATCAAAAGAAAAACCTCCCTTATGTTTACTTTTATTTTGAGTTCAAGAATACATATATTAAATATACAAATGTAGGAAGTAATTGTTTTGTATTTTCTAACCATCTCATTGAAAGTAGGGTTCCTGGTTTTCCTTGAGATCTTTGTCTTGCGTTTGGAAGTCTTGTGTGGATCTGGAAGCAGGTAGGTTTTCACATATGGGTTGGGATCTGTTCCATCTTCTGAAACCTGAAGGTGAGCAGAGGGATTAATAGTATGACAACAGATAGATACACAAAATAAAAATGAAATAGCATAACTGTCTGTCAAAGCAGTTTACGCCGGGATCTGTATTAAATCACAGCTGTATGTGTTTACCAGATCTCTGATGTGCATGACCATGATGAAGAGATTGCTGTTCCTGTAGGAGATTGAGAGCTTCACTTCTCCTTCCACCCGACCAGAAGTGGGACTCAGTGGAGGCTCTGCAACAGTTAGATACCACTCATCACGTTCAGGTTGGTGTTAACACAGGAACACACGCATTTTCAAACGAAGCTAACAGCCTTTTTTCTAAGGTAGACACCGTCTTTTCACCCAAACAAAGCTAAAACGATTAGCAACATAATAGCCAAATTGTTTCAGTAATTATCAGCCTGTGTCACACTCACTGTATTTGTCATAAAGCGAGTCTGACAAATACTTGAAGAGGATGAAAAGTGCAGGTATTTACCTGGTGCTCTGGGCGTGGCATCTAAGCCTTCGGTCTTGTCATCCCGTGCAATTGGATGAAAGAAGGTGTAGACCAGGTCACACTAGAACCAGAGAGCATGAGATGACTTCATTGACTGGTACAGAACACTTAACATTGACCCACTGAGTATCTGTGTGTGTGTGTATGTGTACCTGGGTGACCTCTGTGGAGCTCCTCATCAGGTTGTGGACGTAGTTGTTGAGCTCCAGCTTCCTCTTGGCAGCCACTTCTTTGATGTGGGTGCGACCGAGCACCATCTTGTTAGGGAAACTAGAAATAAGGAGGGAGACGAGGTATATTTACTATTCCAAAGAATCTGATGTGTTACTTTCCTCTAAGCTACAGTACGGAGGTAGCGTCAGCATGGCAGCCTCATAAGATCATAGAAGGAAAGTTAGGTTGGCGATAGTGGGTTTGTAGTGTAGGGAAATTAATCCAGAAGGTGAGATTCTCTCTTTACAAAACATGTAAAATAACTTCCTAATCACACGATGCAATGACCTGATGTGTCAATAAAGAAAAGTACAGTATTACAGTTTCGTATTAAGGACATCAGATCAGTCATTGAGACATAAAGAGACTGAGGGACACAGTGGAGGTGATGTCTTACCCCGGCAGCTTCCAGAGGGGGAAGAGGATGGTGAGTTTGTTGTGGAGCTCCTGAAACTCATCAAAAGTGCGGAAGATAAACTGGGGCTCATTCTGACCTTCCCTCAGGATCCTCACCACATACGTCTGCACAGAGAGGACAGGGAGAGAGACAGACACGCGATCAAGTGTGTTAGAATAATTTTACATTATCAAAGGATAGACGGAACCACTGAAATGATATCAAAGTTTGTTTACTTGCAAGTAGAGTCAGTTTACAGCACTCACAGCATAAGTACAGAAAGTGACTAACGTAAGCCTCAAATAGTAGATTATTTATGTGTGAAATACAATCATAACAGAATCTGATGGCGTCAATTGTCTATCTTGTCAGTTTAGATGTCGTCTCCTCTATCTGGTCAGACTCGATGGCGTCCCCTTTATCTGGTTAGAGAGACGCATGTTCTGTCCTCGGGCCCCAGTCAAGATAGCCAATGACTACATGTTATCTTGTTTAGAGTACTCAGTATAATATTATTCTATGCAAATAACAAGAGAAAAAGTATGTAAATCAAAATTTCTCTAACAAAGTGTCAGTGTTTTTTCCCCCAGTTTACATCCAGAGATGTGATGGAACATGGACATGACCCAATGAAACTCACATAGTGCTTGTCGGGGTTGTATCTCTTTTGGAAGGAGAAGATGGAGGCGTGGACGATGCGGCCCTCCTGTTTCAAAGTGTACGTCTTAGGGGAGAACGACAGGATGGGCTCGTCGTTGGCTGGCAAACCAGAGAACCGTAGCTGGGCAAGGTTGTGGATGAAGAAGTTGAACTTGGTGGCTACGCTGCCCAGACTGGACTCTATTAGCCTGGAGAAGAGGGGTGAAAAGAAACAAATATGGGGGAAATCACAGAGAGAGATATATATATAGGTGGAGGTGAAACAAATATCAATATGCTGTTTTATCTTTGACCTAAAGCTTTTACACAAAGTTTTCACAAGGTACACATTTTTATCAACAAACTTAGTTGAATTCCAACTCGACTGGTTTTACAAAAACAAGGTCCACCTGATACTATTTCAAGTATGTCAACAATGTTTTTGTTGCTGTAATGTGAGACAGCTGCTATTCTTTTCCTTCCTGTGCTTGTATTGCCACCTAGTGGATTTTGAGTTTGTAACAGCAAAAAAAAAAAAGAAAGAAAAGAAAAAGGAATTGTCCTTGAATTCACTGTTCTCAAAATAACAGATCTGGTCAAAATAGCAGCTATGCACATGGGAATACTTCAGAAGAGAAAAAAATAAAAATAAAAAGCTTAGAAGAGTGATTGATTTCTCCCATTTGTGAGATGTTTCCAATTTTAAGGTTGTTCAAGAGTTGGAGAAATTACATTTAAAAATTTACCCAAGCTGCCCATTTATGTTTACTGAAACGAGAGTGGAGACAGATTAGTTTGGATCAGAGCTGGGAGAATAGAAGTTAATGCATTTACCTGGTGAAGAAGATAGTTGCCTCAGCATCTGTGTTGTGGGGCTGCAGGGCATCAAACACATACTTCAGATCCTGAGAGCCGGTCAGCTCTGGGAGGCCTGAGGACGTCATCTACAACACAAATTTACCCATCTATTACCCACCATTGTGTACAGTAACATCATTACATACAGTCTATATGCTGTATACATATACCAAGATTATTAGGTCTTAATCAAGTTAATTAATAGCACAAAATAACAGCAAGATAATGCCATAAAAGTACTATAATTAAATGTTTTGGTTTTCAGGCTGCTAATAAAGTTACCCAAGTCAAAGAGACAATTAGCTATACTCATGTTTACATGTATTTTACTTTTCCCTCGTTGACTGTTTTAATATATTATTATTTACACAATACAAATACCAGCAGACATTCTTTTAAGAAACATCAAGAGGCCATATATTACAGCATATTCTATAACCTGACATTTCCAGGACAAAAGTGAAGCACTGATTTATTATGAAGGCCCAATTTATTCCTTATTTTGGCTCTTGCAGGTGCAAAAGAAAAAGGGTTCCGCTTAACAATGAGGACACATCTTGCGGCACGAGTTAGCTGCAAGATGCAAAATCAAGAATCTTGAACTGCACCACAACTAGAGCTGCAATGATTAGTCAGTCAATCAATTAGTCAGTTGACGTAAAAGTGAATCTGCAACTATTTTGTAAATTGATTAATCTCATCGTCCCTGGTTCCAGCTTCTGCAATATGAGGATTTGCAGCTTTTCTTTGTTTTATATTATTTTTTTGGGGTTTGTGTGTGTGTGTGTGTGTGTGTGTGTGTGTTCTGTCTCACCAGTGACAACAGGTTGAGGAAAAGCCCGGAGTGCTTGCGGATGAGGTTGTAGGACTGGCAACACAAGTCTACAAACAGCTGGAAGCGACTGGTGGGACGCTCGCCTCCGTTGATGACGTACGCCATGTCAGAGGTCAGAACGAACGGAGCGCGGTCCCTGATGGGAAAGAAGGAGGGGAGGAGAGTGGTTTTAAATTTGGCTTCTGAGGAAGGTTAGTCCAGAAGTGTTTGTGAATCAAAGGTCTTCAGTGTAAATCTTTGGGACAACCTGGATCAGGAGAGTACCAAAACACTCAAACTACCAAAGGGGAACCCTTAAGCAAGTTACTACAACACCTCAAAATATTTCAGCGGCGATGCTCAGAGGCTAAAAATAGAAGAGTGTGGTTGTAGGGCAGCCCACCAGCTGGGAATGAGTGCAGTGTGTGAGCTTTGAACCAGGTCATGCTTGAAAATATACATTTATCTTGCTGAGTAGGTAGAAATACAGTAAATCCTACACAGGAAATTCAGAGACTCACAAAGGAATTGTTGGTCATTGAATATCTTAGAAACTTACTTGATGATGAGAACAAATGATACATGTGTTAAATTATTTCCTCTGGTGGTCTTTTGTAACAATTCACTTGGGACACAAAGCTTTGGTGTCTACGTTCTCATCACTAGGCCAATGTTCCAACAACTTGACGTATTCCTTTATGATTCTGTGTTTTCCCCACTGAAGTCAACTGGTATAGGACCTTTCACCTATTATATGATAAACTACCTGGTAATAAAAACAAAAAGACACAAGTAAACACCCTTCTGGAAAGACCTTTAAACCCTGACAGCACACCAAGGCACGTTTTATCTGACAAGCACTTACACGTGTTCATACACGCGATAAAGAGAATTATCTGATTTTCACCTTTTGAAGCTGCCAAACATCTGGGCGTGACCCAGGAACTTGCCAAAGTCAATGTGGAACATGTGACCAGTGGAGCGCAGCATGATATTGTCATTATGGCGATCACAGATGCCCAGTACGTAGGTTGCCACACAGCATCCTGCACATGAGTAGATGAAGTTCTCTGATGCCTAAAAAAGGTGGAGTAGGGAAAGAGAGATGAACAGAGAGAAGAAAAGAACAAATATGAATATTCAGTGTGAGACACAGCCTTTAGGTATTGTTTGGCTGGCTACATAGCAAGTACTGCCATGATGTACTGCAGTACGGATTTTGTTTGGGAGGGCAAAAACCTAAATGCCTCACAAGAAAGTAAAGTTTCTGACCAGAGAGACTAAAGATGCCTTCAGATGATAAGAAATTTGCTCTTCGCTCACCACGAGGTAGGGCATAGTGAGCATAGTGCAGACACTTGCAGAGGCAAAGCGCAGCGCAGGTATACGACACATCATCATCGCCTCTGGCTACGTCACAGAACAGCTGTTATCTCATTGGCTGCTCTTTAAAAAAAGGTTAGCGGCAACCAATGTCAACGTTGAAATAATTTGAACTTAAAGTTGAAATAATTTGAACCTTAGTATCGCTTCCGCCACTGGCACGGCCAGCGCAGTGCGGTTTTACTGCTGATTAGGTGTGGGCGGTTTAAGTGTATTCCCTACTTTTCCAGATGTTTCAAGCAAACCCAGAAATTATGAAATTCTTTTGCAGACTTCCCAGAGTGTCACCAGCCTCCAAAAGAGCTCCATATAGCTCAAGTTCTGCAAGTTCTGGTTTCTCTTTTATGAGTCATATGTAAGTTAACACAGGGTCAACGTTACAATGAAAATGTTATTTGACAAGAGAACAGGTCAGCTCAGCAATAATATAAGCATATATCTGATGACAAGTTTATTCCTGCGTCCTGCTCACGTTCAGGGTCACACTTTGTGCAGTAGATGTTTCGGGTCAGAGGTTGTGAGTGTGGAGTAAAGTTTCAGAGTTATAGGTGTCAAAGTTCTACAACTACTATAAACTTCAAGTACAACAACGGTGTGTTTTTAACTCCTACAGAGCCAACTCATTGTGTCAAAAGGAAAATTATGGTTTTAATATTTCAGCCATTTCCCCCCCCACTAGTTTACCACCATAAGACATTAAAAAGCAGCTCTGTGGTTAACTGAGATTCATAATGTATGTGAAATCAATACTTTGTGTCAAACAAATAATAAATGTCATAGGTAGCGATGCAGCAAGTAGAAGAATATGCAACAAATGGATTAAATATTACGTTTTTTACTTTGGAGTGGTAGGTACATAGCTATTTGGCTTTAAATGTGAGTGTGCACACATGCTTTATGTGTTTTACCTTCTCATACTCATCCTCAGCAGGGTTGTACTTGCGGAGCCACTCGGCCAGCGGTTTGTCCTTGAAGGATCCGGTGACGCCGTACTCCACCTGGATCTTTCTCAGGGTGTCGGAGGACGGCACCAGCTCCACCATGCCTAAACAACACATCACAACTTCTATTAACAGGATGCAAGCACACAACAGTCAGCTCTGTATTAGTTCTATAATGGTATTGTATTGCTGTAATGACGATGCCATTGCACTGCATGTCTGCTCGTCATATTCAGCTGTTAGGAGTTTATGACAGGTTGATTACATGACAGGACTGTGTTCATTATTTCTGCCATCTTTCAGCAACTGCTTCTTAAAAAACACCTCAGTAAAGAGCTTATCTGTTCTTGCCATGGCCATGGTGAATTTAATTTCAGAGAGAAAGGTAATTTCCTTTCTGAAGAAGTGCAGAAGTTATTATTCTTCTTGCATAAGGACTGACTCGGATTTGCATGTAGCCCACAAAAACGAAAAACGGATTGCAATGAGATTTGTGATCTGGCCAACAGACATACGTATATACTGTATGTGGGAAAGTGTAAATCAAAGTGTCTTAAGTTTTACTTGAAACTCTTGAAATAACAAGTGTAAATGGAGCTTCTGTGTGTGTTTGACTGTTACCTTTGTCCTTGCCAGTGGAGATGCATTTGAAGTTGACAATGCGGAGGTCCAGCCCCTCCTGCAGCCAGATGCGATCCATGATGCGGATCATCTGAAGAGCCAACATGTCCTGCCTCAGGTCCTCTCCAACCTGACACACACACACACACACACACACACACACACACACACACACACACACACACACACACACACACACACACACACACACAAGAGAGACGAATTACATCAAAACACTGCACTTTTATTGTTATTGGTTGGATTTCACTTCAGCCACCAGGGGGCGCAGTGTTCAGATTTATTTATATAGCAGATTTCAGCAACAGGGCAATTCAAGTGCTAAGAAGCAAACAACATTTTAGATGTACCTGGTGATAACTCCAAAGTTTAAACTAGTGGAGGGTGTGTAAAAGAGCCACAAGAACCACTTCTCACGTATATATACATACATACATATACATATACATATATATATATATATATATATATATATATATATATACACCATATAACGATGACTGCTCATTTTGAGCATTTTCCACACAGTTCAAAATACTGTGTGTGGGTACAGTACCTTGAACATAACATTGATCTCTTGTCCCAGTGGGTCGGCGTTGACCAGGGCCAGCTTTAGGGGAACTGCGTTGGAGTTGAAGAAGGAGCAGGCCTACACACACACACACACACACACAGTATTGATTTTTTATCTTCTGCACTGCTGTTCTGTTGTTTTTAAGATCCAGCTTTACAACAGCATATAATCCCCGTCTTTCTTTGTTGTTGTCTTTATATCTTTTATATTTATTTGGAGACTTACCACTTACCCAGAGGCCACATAATGTATGTCATCATTATGCTTCTACAAAAACGTCACCATCCAATGACTACTACTACGTCTGCATTATATCCTTAAAGTCATGTCTAACTAAGGAGGTATGCCAGAAGCCTGGGCTATACAAAATAATACCCAGATAGATTCAGCAGAGGAAGGGCTGATTAGAAGCTACTTTATCTCCAACAATTCATTATGTGGCAAGTAGTGATCCTATTCTTACTTAGGAGGGTGCATGCAGCTATTAGGACAAGTGACATCAAAAGTATCTCATTATCTGTATGAGATATTTGAGAATATACGCATGCACGTGTTTTATATTTTGGAGAAACTGTAGCTTAATGAGCTTATTTTCTCGGCGGTTTGAACCACAGAGGTCCTACAAAAAGTTACGTGGCCGTTTTGTGTTTCCCGACCGACCGTTCCATTGAGGTTTTCTTATTCTCCTGCTTTGTGTATTTCTATTCAATGTAACAGGTATGAATTCACTACTGCTTATTCTTTGTGGATCGGGTACATCCAGTGTGGCGAGAAAGGTGTATTGAACTAAATCCAATTATAAAGAATAACTGAATAGTGCGTAGTTTTTTTTATGACAAATTGACAACCTCTCATTATATATGGCCTTTATGTGTGTGTGTGTGTGTTACCTTGATGTTTAGCTCCTTGGCCACGAGGCTGGGGCTGAGGGGCATCCGGCAGCTGTTCCTCTGAAAAAAGTTCTGAACATTTTCAAGGCCCTCCTGCAGCGCCACCTGAACACACAAAAACACACATAGAAATGCTAGAACACGTGCACATACACAATTTTGTAAATATTACAGTCAGATCTCACACACACACACACACACACACACACCTGTCGTGTAGACCCCCCAGCCTGTCTGACTCTCTCGGCCACGGCTCCTAGCAGGGTGACCAGGTGAGTCTGCTTCTCCAGCTCCGCCCTCAGCTTGACTCCACACAGACACAGCAGGGCACCCAGCACCCGCTCATAGCGCTGTCCGAAGGCAGGATCCTGCACCGCGTCCTTCAGCAGCCTGCAGCCATTACACACATCACAACAGCCAAACTTTATTGGACACTATCTTTCACGAATGGTCACTTTCCCGTAAAAGTGTGATCAGCATCAAATTGCTTAAAATCATGTAAAATTCTTCTTCTTCCTGATTTCCAACTCAGTAACAACTTGGTTCAGTGCTGGGAGTTGGATTCAACAGGTAACCTACAGTACTATTTTTAAATTGTCTACAAAAAGCCTCAGCACTGAGATCATCATATAAAAGGTTATTAATGACAAGGCATCTCTTAGTGTTACTAAGGAATTTAAAGGACCCTCGTAATGGGCAAATAAAGGCAAAATGCTGTATGGCCATTCCTACAAGCCACTGAATAACACAGGAAATTAGGCAACCTTTTGGTAAGATAGGTTTGATAAATAGTGATATAAACAGCAATGTAAACACATTACCAAGTGTATTTATTTTGGTGCTCAACGTGTCTTGAAAAACATCCATCAGCTTTTTCTGATGGATGTTTTTTTCAGATCTTCTGAAAGCCGCTTTATTCACTTCAGCACGTATCCGACTATTTTTTGCAACATTTCCTTTCAGTTGTTGGTTAGGAAACAGCTCGGACAGCTGGTGGCTGTTTTATAGTGCTGATGCAAACTCACCAGTAGAGGTAGTGGGCAATGTTGATGTTGCCTTGTGCTCTGGACAGCAGCAACATGACGAGGGCATTCTTTAGGTGACACTCAAACTTTAATGCCTGTTGAGAGACAAAAAAGAAAGATGACTCATCATGATAGATGGAAGAATTGAGAGTAAAAGACGGTGAATACATGAGAGAGACAAGTTGAGTAATAAGTGAATGACTGGGTGAATGAACACGTGAGAGTGAGCATTGTGAAATTGCATGTGGAGTATGTGTTTGTGTGTGTCTTTTTAGCCGAGTTTCACCTGTACTAGCTGTGGCAGGTAGTCAGCCAGCTCATCGTCACTGCTCTTCTCAATCCAACTAACAGCCACATTTCTCACTTCTGTATCTGCAAACCTACACACACACACACTTTATTATTATTATATTGACCAAAAAAATAACCCTGTACTAACCCTACACTGTATTTTATACAGTAATGGAAGACTATTATTATTATTATTAAAACGTTTTACCTGGTAGATATATATATATATATATATACTTTGAATAAACTTTTTTTAATATTCAAATCATTTTAAATTTCTTAAGGACTTGCGGTGCCATAGACCAAATGTGTGTTTGAGTGTTGAACACAGAACATACTTTGAGTCGAGTAGCTCTAGCGCAGTGACGGGGGGAAGAGGGGGCCAGTGATGCAGAAGGGAGTGGATGTGAGCCATGCTGGCCCAGTCCCAGCTGGGCGCACTGGCCAGCACCTTGGGGAGGCTGCTGGGGTGGTCCTTCCGACAGTGGAGCCGATGGTCCCATAGGATCTGGTGGTCTGCCCGCTTCAGCCTTGAGACGGAGCGAAAACAGACGGAGAGGGAAGATGGATGGGATGGTATTTGCAAAAAAATAAGTAAATAAACTGCACCCACAAATGTGATTTTCACCTGGATTTTCGAGTTCTGTATCATTATGAGATTTATCTAAATCAAATTTGTCATGTTGTCTTTCAGTGTTTAAAAACTACCTCTAGGTTTCAACACTGTAAATAAACTTACAGAAAATATTTAAAAAAATCGACTCCAAGTGACGGGTTTACTTTGCAAGATCAACAATAATGTTCACGTGTTGTTTAAGAACTGCAACTCAATGTACATTTAGGCAAGAAATATAAACACCATAGGAAGAACTTCCACCATCTTCAGATGAAATCCTCAGTGGTCATAAGTGTTAGACTAGTTATTCAGGATGACTTGAGTGTTTGGAAATGGGAAACTCATTGAAAAAATAAAAGAGCTGACATGGTCACTGTTCAGATAACCTTTTGTTGGCAAATAAAGGTGCGAGAATACAATCATATCTTGAGACTTAAGAGTCATGCCACTTAACAAACCACACAAGGGAACACCATTTATTTAACACCATTGAACAAGTGTGAAATTTCTTGGCTAGTGTCCTGTCCATAAGTGTGAGAGTGTGCACTATGGAACCCAAAGTATGTCTGTGGCGCCACAATGTCACTTTTTAAAGCAGTGCTTTAAGCAAAGGATTTGAGGTTAAATATCTCTGTTAGCTAGCATTTGCCTCTCTGAATCTCTGATCTGCCCGTAGGAAATAAAAATGTGCATTTGTTCTTCGGCGATTGATGGAATATCACACACATGACCGATCAGTGAAACTGCAGTTCCACAAGTCTTGTGCCCACAGAGGCTAGAGAGATGAATGGGCAGTACAGAAAGCAGGCGGTGAGAGCCCAGTGAGAGAGCGCTCTGTGCTAAAGTGCCGGTTGAGTCTTATGGGTGTTGGCAGAGTGGAAGAGATTTGGCTGGCAGCAGGCATAAGAGAGCATTTAGCTGGGCCTGGAGCAGCTGGAAGAGAACAGACACACTGGAGCAGACAACATACAGGCGTTTATGGGGAGCTGTGGCTGGCAAGTCAGTGGCATCTTTTAAAATCTCTTTTCAAATCTAGTAAGTCCAACGGATTTCGGGTGGGCTGAGAGATGGACAAAAAGCTGTCTGCTGAAGGGGATAAATCTAACCAGAAATACTGTTACTCATAACGCAGAGTACTTTAAGTCTACAAAACGCCCAAACAGCAGTCAATTGACTACAATTATAATTTGGAAGCACATACAGTATACTCAACATTAAAAGTGTTCAAAAGTGTGGTTTTGAGTCAATGACAAACACTGACACTCAAACTTAGTAATGTTTTCTTGCACATGGCCTTAGACTCAGTTATCCACATGGTGGCAAGTTGCAAAAATTCAATATCATATTTTGTTGTTTATGACTCATGCTCATTTTAATCAAAATTTGAGAACTTACTACACTATCCAGCAGTTGCTTCGAGCTTTTTGTGTTTGTACAAGAAGCAGGTCTGTTTTGCACATCAAGCTGAGCAACATTAGCCCACCTCTCTAGTGGCATTAAAGCTGGGGAGGTAGAATTTAAAGAAACGCCAGAGAAAGTAGAGTGAGACCTCCTCCTGCAGCTCTCTCACAGTCACCTCTCTGTCCAGCCCCTCCCATGAGGCAAGCACATGTATACAGCGGCTTCATACAGTAACATTTACGAGTACTAATCATTAACGTTATCCCGATGACATTCCGTTATATAGCTGCAATTCTATGACAACGACGTCCCACTTTCTTTGTAAAGCCCTTTGAGATCATACTGTGATTCAAGGCTCTAGTTAGCTACTTTTTCTTTAAAACATACTTTATTAATAATTACAATTTTCTCTTTTCACTTTGTTGTTAGTAACACACATTACACACAGGCCTTAAAATACATACATGCTCAGGACCTATACATGTATACAAATGGAGAGTTGGGGGTTCGGCGCCTTGCTCAAGGGCACTAGGTGAAATGGAACACATGAACTTGAAATAGCTGCAGCTATGAGCTAGGGTTAGCATTAGGCTAATCTACCGGCTGTTCTGCCGTGTTACTGTTTTCCTCTCACACCTCATCAGAACACGGAGGCTGAGTGAGAGAGAAGGTAAACACGACAAAGGAGGCTGTGTTCGTGCTAGGCTAAAGGCTAACCCAAGCAGACCAGCTGTCCTGACAACATTGTCTGCTCCCTGGACAATAAACTGGACTACTTTTTTACACAATTTCGTTCCTACATGAACTGTATGTAGATGTATAACAATAAAGTCTCTCTTATCTAACAGTTTAGCCTTGAGCGTCTGGCTACCACTTGAATTACAATATGCTGAAAAGTTATTATAATTTTTTTTGCTCAAATGATGCGAAAAATTAGCTTTACTGATGTCAGTGCTTTTATTTATAATCAGTCCTGTAAACCAACTGAAGTGAAGGGAAAAAGCAGAAAAGGCTGACACATTTATTGTTCGAAATCTACTATCAGATTGTAATTTCTCGTAATACAGTAGTTCTGTAAACATGAGGCAGATTCTCTTACCCGAAATTAGAAGCTCGACTGCAGATTTTCTCCAGTTTGCGTCGTAGATCAGGATCTAGCTCCTCCAGTGTATGCTCAGGTCTGGGCTCTTCCTTGGGTCCCACGTATAAAACGTCCAACGCTGAGTTGGGGAAGTCCACCTGACGGTAACACAAATACCAGACTTGGGATCAGTTTATTCCATTACAGTAACTGTAATTTAAGAATACCCATTTCACAGATGCCCTATGTTTCTTATTTGTAAGGCGGTAACTGGGGGACAAACTTTTTTGACAGAAACAAAGACCAAATGGCCTTGTCCGTAAAATTATAAAATTCCATGCTTGCTCCTTGCAACTACTAAATCCCCTACAACTACTTATGCTCCTAGCACCACCACCAACCTGTAGTACTATTCTCTCTGCAGACACCCTTTTGCGGTTGCCTGTAGAGCCGGCGGCAGCAGCAGCTCCCTGGGCAGAAGTCCACAGACACAACAACCTGCTGCCTTTGGCAAGCACCCTGCAAAACACAGTCACATACACACAATAAACTACAACAACAAAACAATCAGGGTTAAGCAATCTAATAAACAGCCAGTAAAACAAGTACTTAATTCCTGCTGACTGACCAATGTGCACTGCCTATTTTCAATACATCTTTCATAACTGAGTGATTTCATATTGTATTACAAGTGGGGCATCTACTCAAATGGCACACAAAAACATGACCAGCCACCACCAGCTGTTCCTCTCTCCTCACCGTCTGAAGTCAAAGAGCGGCATAGAGACTTTGCCTAGCAGCTCTGGAGCTTTCCTCTGTTTGTTGGAGTCTGGGGAGCCGCTGGCATTCTCATTCAGCACCCCGAACAGAGTCAGGCTCAGTATGGACTCCAATGGGAGAACAGCTACTGCTATGGGGAAGTTGATCCTTGGAGAGACAAGGACAGTGTTAGCTGCATGGAAAGACAGTACAAACAGCATGTTGTTGTTGTTGTTAGGGAAAAGTCGGAGAGGAGAGGAGAGGGGCCAAGGCAACTCACAGTTCGTCCCATTTGATGTGGTAGAAGAAGCTTTTGTATGTGCCCACTCTCTTGGACTGGACCGGTTTAAACAGGTTCTTGCCATTGTGGGTGAGGGAACACATCAGGAAGTACTTCTCATAACTGCAACAAAACAACACAATAAGTATTTCTACTGTGCCCACAGGTCTTTAGGTACACATACTGTATGTGGCTGTGACTCATCAGAGGCTCTATCAGATATTTATACAGCCAGTAGATTTGACAAAAACCTTGCTCAAGAGCAACTCAGGTAAGTAAGGAAGGGGGCAGCATCTTGTTCATGTACCCCAACCAGACTTTCCATCAGTTTAGGACTTGAACCAGCAACCCATTTGTCTAAATCAGACCACTCATAACACTGACTGCCAATGTAGTCCTAGTATTATTAGGTCCTGAACATCCACACACGTGCTTTCAGCAATTCTTATTAGACCGCAGTGATTCTCAGGTTCTCACATTTATTTATCCAGGGAAGCTACTCTGCACCTGCCCACACAGACCTGAGAAACAGGTTAATCAGGCAACATTAGTGAAAACACCTGTGTGGGTGGAACGTGGCTGTGCAGCGGCTTTAAGATGATATACAACTCTCCTTTACAGTCACACAGTTGCATACATTATATTATTATTATTATATTACTATGGTCACTGCAGGTTAAGGGCCTCGTTCAAGGGCACCTCAGTGTTGATACTGAGGGACAAGGGTAATCACTATTTTGTCAATTTCTATACCTATATTTATCCTGCTAGTCCAGGTGTTGAACCAGCAACCTTCCTGTCAAAACTTTGCTTCTCCACCACTGCTCCAAAATGGGTAGAGCCATGCTGAGGCTCACAAGAGGTCACCAAACTCCATATACTAATAGACCTTTTTCACAGCAAATATTTGCACTTGCCATATCAGTATAAGTACAGTTGGAACTACACTCCCACATTGTCCTGAGAAGAGGTCTAATCAGGCAAAATAAGTGAAAACACTGTGTGGGTGGAATATCTGTGTAGAGGATTTAAAACTATACTGTAAAACAGCTATGTATTACCTTACCTCTATACTATTGCATTAATTGAAAAAACCTTCCAATAATTACAATTCAAGAGAAAGTTGTATGCATATTTTGCTGTAAAGACAAGAGGGTATTATATTTCCAGATGTGATGTAGTAAAAATCTGCATTTAATTTAGTTGCACAACTCAACCATACATCCAAAAATAACCTCCGTTTCAAATAAAGATACATATGCAAGTGGTGAGTGAAAATACAAGTTACATAATTTCACTACTACAGGCTTGATCCACTGCTCAGTGCCATCTGTGTTGGCAGGCCCACCACAAGTCACGGTGTCTCAATGCTGGCAATGCCGTGGCATCTACGGAGTCTCCAGATGGATAACACACCAGCCACAACGACGCCAAACACTCAGATCTCAATAAAGCGGCATTATAGTAACACCACAACAAAATACTGGCTGGAGAATACTGTTCTCGCTGGGTCCCTCTGGCCTTGGGTTGTGAGGAGCTAAATACTTTTGGAAAATATCTTTGGAATGACTGTCACTGCAGCAATATTTGTTGATGTCTTAAAATAGCTGCAGGAAGAGGCTGCGGTGGAGTAAATAGGCCCGTTATTAAGCAGTTCCTCTCTTTATGAAGGCCTCTCTGGCCGACTAGAAAATAACCATGGAAGGAAGGGACTGCAGCAGTTCTTAAGACAACTAAACCTTCCTTCTTACACTCAGGGTTACTGTTCCTTTTTATTTTTAACTGCTTCACTTTTAATCTGACCCTAATCTCTTGACCAGGCTTGGTTTTGGTTGGCGTTCATCGTGATGTATAAAATGGTTGTGCTTCGGCAATAGAACAACAAAGTCTTTTGTCTAGCTGATGACTAGTCTTCATGATGACAATAAGTGAAATGAAAGTGGCACTGAATTGATTTGGTTACATTATCTTCCCATATTCACCTGTCTGTGTAATTTCATTGTATTCCTTTGTTTCTAGACTTTCAGAACCTATGCAACTGTGGAACGGCTCGTCAGAAATATACTGATCCAGGTCAATGATGAGTGACAGAGCTGGGAATGGAAAATGTGTCTCAGCTCTGTGGCCCAGACACAGGAGATAAAGTCAGGGTTAAACTGGACACTGGCATGGAAAAATAAGACGTGGGGAGCAACACCGGAGCCGTTTGTTTAGTCGAAGAAAACAATACTATGTGCTGTGACAGCACAACCTGCAAGATTGTGCTTTAATGTTATAAAAATACTCTCCTTGGTCCTAGCTGCTTAAAAATACATCATAAAACCTTAATCTAGAGTGGTTGCTTGTACATTTAAGCTGCTGCTGTTGCACTAATTGTAAGTACTTGGCAAACAAGGTAATTCTAATTCTGTACTGCCTTCTGTCTTCATCTTTGATCTTGCAAAAGTGCAGTGAAATGTGGGTGGCACTAATAATACTGAACAAGTGGGTGATCATGCAAGAACAAATGCATGAATAAAGGCTTTGATTATCCTTCGGCAAAGGATAGAGTACTTCAAGTATTAACGGTTTTCATTTCACAAAAGACTGCAAAATACATCTAACTACATGCTCTATGTGGCTGCACACCCTGAGGGGAAGTATAGAAACCACAGTATTTTCATCCTCTGAATGTTTACCTGCTGACCCAGTTGGCCGGGATGCCGTGCAAGGCGAACAGAGTGAACTGAAGGTGGTCTGTGGTGCCAGAAGCTTCTTTGCTGCTCTTCCCTTCTACGCCTTCCCCGTCTGCAGCTTGGGGCACTGAAGGTGAACTGAAGGAGGGGGATGGGGGGCAGAAGGAGCGCAAGTAGAGCTTGGCCAGGTCATAGACAGCCTGTGTCAGTAAGGCCATGCCCTCCTCCACTGGACTGGTGTGACCTGTCGGAGTCAGGTAGGGATCGGTGTGAGGCCATAGCGATATCATGGTAATTGTTGGGACTGCAAACAGTTATTGGAAGATACTAGCAGCGGAATAAACCACATAGGTTTTACTAACCTTTTCATCACTAAAATAAAGCAACTTCAGACACTGACTTTGATAAAGATGTGTCTGATTTTACAGATATTACAGATGAGTATTTTTGTCTGCAATATGTATCTTTACGCCACAGTGACATACATAATTGTATGCTGCTACCCCCAGGTACTTAATAAGTTGCCCATGATGGGCAAACAAAAGTGTAACTGTACGTGTGTGTGTGTGTGTGTGTGTGTGTGTGTGTGTGTGTACAGAACTTACCATTTGATGATTGACCAGACGATGTGGACCCCATCTAAAAAGCAAAACATGTTGGTCTTAGAAAGACATCCATACATCTAAACAATGCTATGCATGAATGTGTGAAGCATGCAGTATGTGTCAAGAGCCCACCTTGGGTGAGCGTGTCCTGGGTAAATTGACGGAGTGTCGCAGCCTTTTGATGGCCTCTGTAATGGCTTGGGTCTCCACCTCATCCAGAGCACCGCATAGGTTCTTCAAAGTTTGCACCACCCGGTCCACAGTCTTATACTGGGTACTCTGAAAACAGAGATACAGAGCAGGTTGTGCATTACATCTTCACATGCTCATACCAGCCTGTTGTAAAAGGGATATCCCCCTGATGTGTACTTTTGTTTTAAGCTCGTCTTTAAACAGTGAAACTCATTGTTTAACACAACACATCAGGAGGTCTCTGTGAGAGGACAACCACCAACAATTCATCAAACAGACTCATCTAAACAGTATTTCAAACTCAAACCCGCCTACTGTGTGTGTACGAGGCTCATTATCAGGATTAAGATGGGTTGAGGGCGGAGCGTAGTTTAGCTATGGTTCAGTCTGCATTCAATTACTCCACAATAACTCACTGGCTGAAAACCAGATGTACTATTTCTCGAAAC
The DNA here is from genome assembly GCF_031162955.1 of Sander vitreus. Taxonomy (NCBI): domain Eukaryota; kingdom Metazoa; phylum Chordata; class Actinopteri; order Perciformes; family Percidae; genus Sander; species Sander vitreus. The sequence goes on from NC_135862.1 coordinate 7,976,789, forward strand.
CCTGTCTTCCAGGAATGTCCTCATATTCTAACATTTATGGTATGTGAAGTATTTGAATCAACACAAAAACCTTCAGGAGATGTGAAAACACTGTTTGGTAACCTTGCATTATATTATTCAGTGAAAATGTTGTATTTAGGTGTAGCATCGGAGGTGGGACTCTCAATATTCACCGCAGCTACACAAAATTCCATTTTAAAAATCAATACTTTCTACACATTTCAGTAGGGTACAGTTACTGTGGATACATAACTAGCTGCACACATATAAGTTAATGTTGTCATTATCAGTATACAAACAGTCACTGAGGGACGGACAAAGAGTTTACGGCACAATACCAGGTAATACAATAGACTGTTTTCCAAACTAAAGACCTGAAAATCATCAAAACAATTTTCTTCTTCTTTGAAGGCCTGAACAGAGGCGACATATACCTCATTTTGTTGGCAGATGTCGACTTGATTATGATAGCCTTCTAAATAATCAGCCAGGCCTTGTCTGCAAAAAGACACACAAAGAGAGATAAGTGAGGAATGAAATGACAGAAGGACTTTGACTGTGGTTCACATCTTGTCAGTGCTAATCGCATCGGGACAGAATGTAGAAAATTTACTTTAGTTAACTGAACATAACTTGAGACCGCCATTAAGCAATTAAACTGTGTGTATAATTTAGAGGCAGCACAGATAGAGTAGAAGACAGATTATAGTATAACTAAGGCAGAAACCTACTTATTAATTAATTCCGCATCAATCAAAAATTTAACTTAAACTAGGTCTGCATTTTATAGACCAGACTAGAGATGAAACTACAAGAAAACTAAGTCTATCATGTTTCTTCATAACATAATTTCTTAACTAGAAAACAAAATCCATAACTACATGTTCTTTCTGACATTTTCCAAACCAGTGTAGGACTCTCATACCTGGTGACATTCTCCTTGAATGGCCTTTCCACTTGGCCCAGGGGCTTCTCTAAATCTACCACAGAGTTGTCATCTTCCGCCTAAACAAAAGCAGTCAAGATTTACCAACCAAGCAGATATGATGACAGCTAAGCACCAAGTCTCAGTGATACATTATTATTATAAACCACTAAGAGCATAATTTCACCAAGTGAGGATAACGTGTCGTAGGTCTCCAGCAGTGGGACAAAAGTTAAAAAATGAATCTTAGTGGCACAACGAGCAACGTATTATGTCACAGTTCAGAAAATTTCTACTATAATGTTTATAAGAGCTCATATGTTAGCTTTATAGAGTGACTTACACCGCGTGCCAAGTCTCTTCTCATGGTGGAGTGAGAGAGTAGTTGTAATGTGATCTCATTCTCCCACTTCCTGCAGTTCTGGACGTACTCATGGCTGCCTAGGCTGTGTTTACTGTGGCACAGGGCAACAGAGAGGCAAGGTTAAGAAAACCATACTGTATGTTAAGGATAATAATAAGCAGTTATTGGGGAAAAAAATGGAAAAACACTCCTTTAGTGTTATACTATCCATAACAGAAGTCAGAGTGGATTATCCCTCTTACACCATGGACACTTCCCATAAATGTAAAATAATATGTGTTTAGTCTATAATTTGGGGGAACAAACAATTTACATTGTGTTAGTATTATTTGGTTTGTTATTTTTGTCACTGACTGAGGTGTTGAGGCCTGCTTGGTTATTTGAAAAATAATGCACACCCATCACCCAATCAGATTCAGCCACAGTGTCATTTTTTGGAGATTGTCTGTCCTCAATTACTCAAGTTTAGATGTTTTGCGTAGAGTCAATCCTGTGCAAAGTTGGCTTTAAACTCAGCCAATCAGGAACCTATTATCCTAGAGAAGCTAGCAGACAAAACCTGTAAAATGTACAAGGCATTCAGTTGCTATGGTTTTAACAGGTTAGCACTGGTGTGGCTGGGGACTTTCACTAAACAAACTACATTTTGAATTTGGCAGATGATACATAGCGTTGGGCCCCATACTGAGAGAGCTGTCTTTGCTATGATTAAAGGTGAAACAATGAGGTAATTGTTTGCTGAACGACATTCATCTATTCAGCAGTTATAGTCACGGCAGGCTAATTATGCAACTTTGAACATTTGGGTGTACTGGGCCTTTAAATCCTGGCATGGGAGTAACCATTCCCATGTATCTTAGATTAGAGGGAGAAGAGAATTTCCATGTAGGAGGAGTGCGCAGGGCAAGATATAGAAACATCCGGCAGTCTCCTTTGGACATTATTTTGAGAGGATGCCAAGATAAGAGCGATAGAGAAAAAAGCTAGAGAGAGGGAAGAGTTGAGGGCATAACAAAACAAATGAAACCAAAACTCTATTCATAATTAACTAAACCAAGTCAGCCAGGGACAATTTGTTTCTCCCAATTCCTAAAATGTTACCCTTTTGGAGATGCATGTTTTCTTTTCCAACAGCAGCAACATAACCTGTCTGTTTGTGTGCACTCACTTCTGCAGCACCTCCTCCTGGCCACAGACTTTGAGCAGGTAGCTGGAGAAGTCGACCTGGTTCAAGTCATCATGGACCCAGCAGAGAGTCTGACTGATCAGCAACTCCACTGGAGAACTCACTGAGGAGGGCGGAGAGGACGGAGAGATGGACGATGAAAAAGACAGTGATGGAGGCAGAGAGGGAGGGACAGAGGGTGACGGGGGGATATTGATGGAGAAAAGGGGAACCACATGAGACCAATGTGAGGGAGGGGCAGTCAAAACGGAAAAGCCAGAGGGAAGGGAGGGATCAGTGGTTGGTGAAAAGAGAGAATGAAGAGACGGAAGGAAAGGGAATGATGGGAGAGGGCAAAAAAGAGAAGACGTAATGAGATTGAGTTAAAATGCTTAAAACAACAAGATTATACATCAATACACACATTTTATTAGAGGGATCAGCGGTCAAGTGCCAATCATGTCATGCTACAATATCATACAATTTACAGTAGAAAAGATACGGATTTAAAATTGACATCCATTTGCTGCTGTGGGAACTGAACTCTGAACCTTACATTTATCGGAATTTCTCTCCAACCGCAAACCATCCTGCCATGTTTTGAATGTTTTGTGTCAAACCTGTTCTCGAATCAAAGGAATTAGAGCGGTGTGTGGTGGAACAATATTAAATGGGGGGGGATTTAGGGTCAGCTCTAGTTGTTTGTGTATGCTGCGATATCTGATGTGTCTGGCCAAGGGAAGACTGGGTCACCTGATACACGGCAGATTATTCTGTTTAGCTACTGTTTAGCTACTTCTAAAAGAGGTTTTAGTACACCCTTAACGTTGCCAATACACAAACACACGGGCAGACAGATACAAAGACAGATAAAGACACTTAGTACACAGAAACATCTCAGCTTTGACCTAAGCACACAAGCAGGTTACTTAACAGACGCTCACATAGACACACAGGTAGAGAGACCACCCTGGCTACAACAATAACAGATCTCCACCCTTCGGAGGAATTAACGGTTAGACCAGTAGTTTAAGCTTTACGGACCTGTATGCCTGTGTGGCAGCGGTGGTGGTCGCCCGGGTTATACATGTGTTGCAGTATTTTGTAACAAAAGCAATTAGACAGGCTATGCCCTCATTTTGTTAGCGCTCTGAGGTGGTAAGGGAATTCCCAGCAAGGCATTTTTGAAGGCACCACTTTAAAAAGGGGAGAGAATTCCTCCATCGCATGCTGTTAACCATTTCACACATGGTTGGGAAATGGTGTTGGCTGTGTCACATATGGACACATGCAAAAATATTGACGACACACACACACACACACACACACACACACACACACACACACACACACACACACACACACACACACACACACACACGACTAGGGAGTAGCCAATCAGTGTTGTGTAGGATTCACAATGTGAGGGTTGGCGAGATGGCAGAATAAAGCCAAAAGTCACTCAGCACTTGTTAAATCCACTGGACCAACGTATTTCAGATGTAAAAGAGGAATGATCTAATTCCTACATGACTCAGAGCAAACACAGATTTCGACATCAGTAACAAGTCCAACTGTCAGACACAGAGAGACAAAAGAAGACACGAATGCAAAACAATAATTAAAAGCAAAAGAACAATCTTACAATATATAGAAAATGTTAAGCGTTTAAGGCTGAAATGCATGATTAGTGCATACTGCAACGGCTTTAGTGACTCCATCATGCTAAGAACTTATCTCATTTATTGCTTATCTTTTTAATGCTGAACTCTCCCTCGCAGCTGAAATCTCCTGCATGTCACGCTACATAAAGTACACCAACAAATCAGCTTGTTGTCCTTGACAAATAACTTAAGAACTTCTTGGTGGATTGGCAGCTGCAGCTTTTAACTCTTACTTTAATTTACACTCAGTTGCAATCAGTGAAGTGCTTGTCCTCACGTCTGAAACGAGTAACATGATGGTGTTCCCTCCTCACCTACAGCCTCAAAGCCTCAGACATTAACCTGAGCTAACTCCCAGCATTTCTTCTCTCTGTCATAAATTCTACAATACATCACGTTTTCTTAATCTGTCTCAATCTAATTTTAATCACCTTTACAACTTCTTTCTTCATAAACCTTATCCTTTAATGTCTGTTTGTCTTTATAAAGCCAGGTCTTTCCCCTTTTCTCTGTTCCCCACCCCGACTCCTTCCCTCTGTATTTCTCTCTCCCTTTCTCCTTTTCTCTCTCTCTCTCTCTCTCTCTTTTTGTGCATTTCTATCTTTTTCCCTCTCTCATTTCTTCCATCTCACCTCCTCAGTCAAAGTATGTTAGGAATCCCCAGAATCCCAGTAGTTCTTAGCCAAGCCCTGGTAGAATTGATTGTCTTTCATTCTGCCTGCTCTCTAGAAATCGGCTAAAGGCAAGGATTCAACAATAGAATGACACGAGCAGTAACAACATATGTTTCATCCTAATCTACTTTTTGGACTGTTGGGCAATGTACTTCAACTATTTATTAGGCCAATCTTGTAAAGCTACATCATTCTTTACCTTAGGCCAACAGAGACTTAGGACAACAGAGCAAGACGGAAAGGAAGAGGAGAGAAAGAGGGATGAGGAGATGCTGCAAGGAAACAAGGATGGTGGAAAATGTTGTATATATACATACAATAAACTTAGACTTACATCAACACACAAACAAACACACTGTACACTTAGTGACCAAGTTCACTACTGTCTAAGTGGGTCCCTGAAGTGAACTTCAGGGACCCACTTAGACAGTGGTGAACTTGGTCACACTGTTAGAATAATATGCCTAACAAAAACGCCCCACTGGACTGGCAAACAGCCTCCAGTGTGCTTGGCTTTTATATCGCAAAAGACATGTCAATCAACGTGGTTGTAGTTTTGTGTGAGTATAACGAGGGGTTAGCCAATAACAGCTCCCAAAACACAGGAAAGGAAACCAAAGAGCTTGGTTGAACCTTGAAAAAAAAAAAATACAGTCTCCACTCTCTTTTGTCCAACATGGCTACTCCATGGTGAGGGGACAAACCTTTATTTGTGCGGAAAAAGGAACGTAGTGTACTTCCCACGACAGAAAAAAATGAAAAGAAACAGAAAAAAAATTAGGTGGGGAGGGGGTAAAGAGTTTGGCAGCTGTGAATGTCGTTTCCTCCTTCAGAGCTCTCATATCTGCAATCTGAGCTGCTCACTCTTAAACGGCAAAGGGGTACAAGGTTCCTTTTTTGGCTGACTTCAATGCGATTGTGTACCATCTGTTAGAGGATTTTCTGCATTTCTTAACACTGGGCTATTCTTGCGATTAAATGTAATGACCATTAAAACAGTAGCTAATTATATCTCTAAAATACAAAGGATAAGGGCTGCTAAAATGGCTTCATTTTCATGATCCAAACCCTTTTAGAAATTTGCAGATTTCAGCAAAGGAAATCTCCTGACGTCAGGATTTGTGCTCAGTATGTTCTAGTGTCACAACAGTTGGTAGCACTAGGTGTAAAATCTGTTGTATGCTCTTTTTTTTCTTTTTTAAAATCCTGTTAAGAACTGGTTCCAAGTTGGTACATATAATTGACATTTTTGTCACTGGATGCTTACCGTCACAGGTGAAAGTTACAGGCTGCTGAGATTCTGAGAATTCAATGGAGACCTTGACAGAGCAGCTATTGTCACCTCCGCTGTCTCTCTGGGTAATGACAGGGCTCAGGACGTAGCCCGGGTTGGTTGACACGTCGCTATGAGGGAATTTGGAGCGCAGACTGGTAGAAAAAAACAATCACAACAGACAAGAGTCAACACTTTTTTCAGTATTTTGGCCTATTTAGCCAGTGAAAACATCAGGGGCAGCCAGAGCAAGCCTGACATACAGATCAGATTGCTTGGATGAGAATATTGGATCCATCATGTGCAGTCTAACAAGAAAACTGGATGGAGGGAAGAAAGAGAGGAGGAAAAGCAAATCTGAATAAAAAAATAAATAAAATAAAAAAAATAAAATGGTATTCATATGTACACTGATAAGGTTATATAAAATCAATTGAAATTCACCATTTCTACTGAAAATAGCCTTGATGCACAATAAGGCATCACTCTGCCTCTGATGTTGTCTCTGTGATACTCTTGGCTCGGGTAGTTGGGAGGGTAAAAGATGATGAAAACACAATGGAATTATTTTTACATTTTCTTCATTTACACTCTTATGGGAGGTTAAGTTACTCATAATTGCAAACTATGTAGAGCGAGTGTGAACCAACAAGCGGGTTTTATCGAAATGGAAGTGAATTCCCTGAGCGCAGCTTCATCATCACTCCACCCAAACTAACTACTGGAGTAAGAGATTCTGTACAGGCTCAGGAAACAAACGGAGTAGCAAAACATGCAATTACGTGTATATATGCAGAAAAATATGTAAGTTTGCCTTACACTCACATACAAACAAGGAAAACAAAATGCTATCTTTATCCATGCTAGCGTCATGGCTCTAGGGATGTCAATGTTGGTCTCAGTCCACTACTTTGGTTTCGACTGAAATATCTCAACAACTACGCCTGACTTTGCCATGACCATCTTATACAGGCATTCATGGTGCCCAGGTGGTGAATCCTAAAATGACTTTGGTGATCCATTTTGGTGACTTTTCCTCAAGCACCACTAGCAGGTCTAAGCAGGTCCAACATCTACTGGATATATTGGCACACATTTTGGTACACACATTCAGGATTTTCAGATGATGAATCTAGCATTGGCAATAATGTTCTATTTTTATTGAACATTTAGCTAACAGCTAGTACAACTGTTAAATGTTAAACCTAAAAAATGCATGACGAACGAAAAACAAATGCAGCTGTAACACTTCTTGCCTGCAGGTGGCACAAGTGTTAGAATATTCTTGAAACATCTCCGCAGCTGATGGTAAAGGTTTGCTTTGGCTTGTTTGTATTACTTTAAACCAATCACAGCTGTCCTTGCAAAATAGATAGCAGAACAGAGAGACATCCGACGTATTTGGCGCAGGCACTGTACATCAGCTGAGTCAGACTAGAATATTAGTTCCCTTGTCTGTAGGGGGCAACATCACCATCCAAAGGTCTAAACTGTCTCGGTTATTAGTTTCTTTTTCTATATAGGTGGCACAAGTTGGAAGGTGTAGAACTGCAGTGTGCTCAATGTGAGTTTGTGCATCGATAAAATGTCATTATTAACGTCAAAAAAGTTGCAACACACTCAAATGAGCAAAAAAGGTCAAGAATAGTCAAAGGAAGGCTTTATTTTCACGCCAACAGGAAGACTCTTACGTTGCTACGTCTTCACGGAAGGCGACAACCTCCAGGTTTTGAGCGTCCTGTTCTTCCAGGGCTGCATTCTTCACCAAACCTTTTCCATTTCCCTTGTCCTACAGGAGCAAAAAAGTCAGACACACACACAGAGTGTCAGGGAACTAGAAAAATACATATGAGTAAGACGCTTACATCCGTCAAACAGAAGCAGACCAGATGGAGACAGGCAGGACACAAAGACAATGAGTGGCTGTGTGTCATTTATGGGCTGCCCAACACATATTAGGTCATATCAGTTTAACAGATCTGGTTGTAGATAACAAGGAGTAGCTCGATTAAAAACACCTCAGAGCTATGAATACTACCAAGGGAATAAATACGTCAGCAAGGGCAAAGGCTTGACACAAAGAAACACACACAGAGGTCTCTTGAATTGTGAAAAAAAACATTAGTTTAACATTTAATTAGGTTCAGGTTTTTAAGCGTAAATTTTGATTAAAACTCTGGCACACACAATAACAATGATACACTCCAGAGGCAGAGCTGGCTTTTTCCTATATTGGAAAAAGTCTGTCTTACCAAAACATTTTCATCATTTTAATCACTCACAGACAGACAGACAGACAGAGACATTCCTGGAGGCTGCCCTGTTGCTGGGAACTTGCAGTTACACTCTTTTTTTTTTTTATTGCCAGCAGCTAAGGAATGCGCTTCCTGCGGCACAGGAAATGAGAAGTGAAAGAGCCCCGCCCCTTCCTGCACCAGGCTCTGGACCACATGCAAAAGTGCTCTGTCATGGTCATTGGGAATCTGTGACTCTGACATCACTCAGGGAAGAAAAGGGAGAGGGTAAAGGAAATGTTTGGAATGTCACAATAATAGTTTATTTCTCCCCTCAAAGACTTCTGGGACATTTTGAACCAAACGTTTTTTGAAGAGCTCAGGGGGATGTACAGCTTACTTTTCACGTGCAATGACAATCAAACGGAACAACGAGACAAAACTTCCTAAAAGTTTTTTTTTTTTTGTCACAATGTGTTAAGTGTCAGGTCAACCTAGCTTCTAGAAAGTAATTCCCTTTCACCAAAACAACAAACAAAACACCTGCTTCAGTTTAACAGTTGCTCTTGCAATTCATTTTGAGGGTTTTATACAGTCTCACTGGTGCTCATGCAATGCATTAAAGGCCCAGTACAATTTGTAGATATTTTTCTGTCCTCAATTTGTTTTTGGAATCACACCTCAGCCAGTTAAGATATCATTTCATGTTACTACCACCAGACCCTATCCTAAAAAGTGAATCACTTAAAATGTGTAGTGTTAGGATTAGGGTTAGCAGTAAAGATCATATGGATTCGTATTAGAGACACAAAACTAGGGCTGTAACTAACAACAATATTGACGATGACGATTATTTTATTGATTAACCGGTTAATTATTTGGTGTATTAAATGTCAGAAAATAGTGAAAGAGGACAATCGCAGTTTTCCCAGACCCCAAGGTGACTTTTGTTTCAACTGACAATTGAACAACAATTAAAAATTAAAAATATAAAAAAAAAAAAAAGAAAAGAAAGAAAAGCAGCAACTCCTTACATTGGAGAAGCTAGAACCAAAGAATGTTTGGCATTTCTGCCTAAAAAAAATGATTCAAACAATTAATCGCTTACTAAAATAGTTGTGAATTAATATTCTGTTGATCGATTCATTGTTTCAGGTCAACACAAAATACAGTCAAACAATCCGGCCCCTCAGTAACTAATCAACCCTGGGGTGGTGGCCAAGTGTTTAAGACACATACAATATAACTATTATGACCTCGGTTTGACTCCCTTGTTTCCTGTCAACTAAAGGCAAAATGCCAACAACAACAAAAACGGCAACCTTATTACCAAGATCTCAACATCCAGTAGGTTAATCTGAGATATCATTTGGCACATAATTGTGCAGCCCCAGGAGTTTTGTTCAAAGTGCTGAGCTGACCTGACATAACATGAGGAGATAGAAATCTCTAAGTCAGCATGTGGAGCTTAGAAAGGAGGCCAAGTCTGACATCAAACCACCTGCATCTCCCAGCAAGAAAGAGAAGAGACTGGGCTCCTGCCTGCAAAACCTCTGTCTCAAATGTTAAATTTTTTTTGCAGACTAGCCTCCAAAATGCTGTTCGTGGTTCAATATGATTATTTGCACATATCACTCTATATTTGAAGATTAACAAAAACAAAACAGAGAAATCAATAAACAGAGTGAGGCGACAGAGACGGGGAGAGACAGAAAATAAAACAGCGGGGTAGAGATACAAAAAAAGAACAGAGGGGTCAAAGAGGGAGAGAGACGATAGAGAGACTAAGAGAAAACATTAGAACATTAGCGGTGTTTATGTTTAGAGTGAGGATTGCTTCAGCAAAAACAATCATGGGCAGATAATCCAATGAGGTTGTGTTAGCTGATGGTCACGTCACAACACACACACACACACACACACACACACACACACACACACCAGGGTGTACAGTGGGACAGGCCCGTTTTTGTTTCACTCTATCGATTTTGTTGGAGTCGGACGGAGAGCTCCTGGTGTCTGAAGTCATGGGAAAGGAAAGGCTTCCTATGATCCAGACTTGACTAATCCTTCATCCTTTCTCTGCTTTCACGGATGTGTCATGTGACACATAGATGTATTATGTGTCACTGTACTGACTGTAATACTGGGAACACACTGTACAACATAAAGGAAGATTATAACCATAATGATGGCCGGCCATGCTGGGTGAACTGTGGTATGTGACCAGTAGTTTGAGCTTGTTAATGACACAAATCTAAACAGAGATGACTATAATCCACAAAGGTCAGTTGTAAGAATGTGTAGCGCTGAGTCTTTTCAGTCTTCCAAGTTTCTCATGATGGATTCCTTAATGGATTTTTCCAAACTATTAGACAACTTATTTTTCCAAACTCTGATATAACCATCCTGACAAATGTCTATATTCAGGTCTGGAAAAGAAGTGTTTTGTCCTGAGTGTCTCCTACATCACTTACTTGGCCACATTCCGCTCCAGAGTGAGACATAATCAATTATGAAACATGCGATTCATGCTTCTACAAAATGACACAGACGTAAAACTATTCATGCTATTTTTCTTGGGTACCTTAACCTCGTGGTTGACTGAAGAGGACTGTTAAGGCCCGTCCACACCGGTAACGATAACTATAACCATAACTAGAACTAGAACGATGTGAGCGTCCACACAGCTGAACAATAACGTTCTGTAAACACTGGCGTCAGACAAGCACACAATGCACGCTCCAGCTGATAATAATACATAATATGCGCCCAAGTAGCAGTGCTGGCGTGTTCCTTTAAACATATTGAATTATGATGTTTTGGCATTTTTTTCTTAAATGGATACACAACATTTTAGAAATCTGCTCTTCAGCTGTAGTTTGTGTTGGAGACAGGGACTGAAGGTGTCAGTATGCTTCAAAACTTGCTGTTCGAAACAGGTATAAACACTTTAGCCTTCAGACGTGGTCGGAGGACTTGGCGTACCCTGTGGAATTTTTTTAGCACTAGTAGCACCATGTTTCGTTTGTACTGGTGCCCGCACATTCCTGCTCATGTACGCACACACAATCATCATTCACACACCGAAATTACGCTTTTTATTATCAGAATTTGATCCATTTGGTAAGCTTGGGTTATCAAGGTTTTCACTATCTGAATCAAGGCTTACATGCTTCTACTCTACATTTCTTAAAAGGCCTTTCGTGCTTTCTGCTGATCAAGGTCAGACATAAAAAAATTTAAAAAAAAAAAAAAATAAAAAAATAAAAAAACAGAAGAAAGGTTTTTGCAAAAAACTGTTGTGTTGCCTCTCACGCTTAACAGACACATGAGCTTGAACATGGTTAGCTTGAGGAACTTTGTGGTGTCTCCCATGGGACAAAGACACACAGGAAGCCTGACTGAGTACAGTAGCAGAACTAAAAGGCTCAACCAACTACAGCCATGCCAGGTGGCTGCTGGTAATTCCAAGCCCAACATCAGTGTTGAGTTACACTACACATCTAGACATTAGATACCTCCTTACCTCTCTGTGCTAGCCTAATGAAAATTACCCCAGACTGTCCACAGGAAACCTACACTTGAATATTCATTAGCGACTACAGCCTACAAGTTCTTAAAATCGAGAACTGTGTACAGCAACACGTGATGGTTAGTTAACTGTAAGCTCAAACGTCCAATTTCTGAGAAGTTTTTTTTACAGTAACAGTAGCCTAAGTCAGTAGCTTGACCCAATGTTTTCGTCTACATTCAGACATTTATCTGACACTCATCCTGCAAATGACCTGCAAGTCTCAACACAGTACAAGCAAAATGTACTACAGTTGCTCCGGGCTTCTTTTTTTTACAATACAACTTTGTGTGGGAAATGCTGTAATGCTGATTCAGCACTTACTGAAGAGATGAAGACTGATTTTAATGGGTTGTGAATACCCATAACTGTCAGCTAAAAGGTTTTTGGCTGCATGGGTGAACGTTTTCTAAGCACTTCCGTTTGAATACAGCTTCATCGAGGAGAATTAATGCCTGTGAGAAGCTGCTGCTCGTAAAACACAAATAAACTTCTTCTTTCGATCAGGAAATGACTGATGGCTACAAAAAACAAGTCCTGTGATAAACTGAACAGCCCTTGCTGAAAAATAAATATGGTCAAGAGACAGACTGACAAATTTGAAAAAGCTCTAAAACCTTGCCAAATTTAACTTTTTAACACTTTTCAGCTAGGTTTTTTTATGTGCATTATTACCTGCGCCCTCACTCCATCTTCCACAATGTGTCTGTGTGAGACATAGAGCTGCTCGCCCAGTGAGTAACACAGTTACCTGGAATCCCTGCACTACAACCTTTTCTAACCCTGCAATCTGTCTGGTGGAACAAAATTCTCATACTAGTGTTTAAGGTGTAATTAGATGATAATAAAAGAAAAAGCGGCAGTCTGGAGTGGAATGGTATGGTATGTAGGTGTAAGAGATGTAAAAGAGCTGCTGGAGGTCTTTATTTCTGCGGGGAAAGGAGCGATTCGGTTGGCAAGCATGCACAGTGCATGCTGGCACACTTTCACGTTTCACACGTATACACTGTGACGTTGACTCACAGCACACGTTCAGATAAAAGTGGCTAATTCAGACAAAAATTAGCCCGCAGGACATTTTAAAGGAACAGTGCAAGAACATACAGGCATAGACATGCTCATGTAATCTGCAATGAAAGGGCAAGCAAGCAAAATACTTCAGAGTGCGTTTTAACACTACTACTCAAAATGTAATCTAGTTGACTGGTTTAGGGCATCTGGCTCATTACATAATCATAATCTCCATTAACCACGGTCATAATGTGCAAACCCTTAGTATTATATTTCTGAAAAACTGGTACTTTTAAATGAAATAGATGAATAGCTAGTTGGTCAAACAAACGTGCACTACATTTTCCGTCACCTTCCATATTTTTGCATATCTGAATTCAGTCGACAATCACATCTAACTAAAATCCTTACCATTTTTTCCGCTGGATTTAAAGGGCTACTGCACGAACCAAAAAACAAGTAACACTGAATCAAGTGGAACTACACTTCTTGAAACAATTAAGTATTACGAACCTAGACATGGCAACTTGTGGTAAATGACGCATTAACATCCAGTGTTGCTTTACAAACAGTAAGAGCCAGGTCTGAACAGGCGTTGGTGCTGTGAGGCGGGACGGCTGAACTCCAGATAGAGCTATCTGTTTGACTGCTGATTATCGCCAACCTACAGCTTGATATCCAAAGGCCAAAGCAAGGGATAAGTAGCCAGGCACCACAGCCAGTCAGTGAGTGGAAGGAGGAAGACTGATGCCAGTAAAGTGATAGAGGTGAAGGAATGAACTGAGAGACTGTGAAGACTGATAGAGAAAAAAAGAAAGGAGCAAAACTTAAAGAAAGTAAGAGAAAGGGGGAATAACAGACAAAGAGACACCAAGACTAAACAAAGAGAAACAGAATGACACATACAGTAGAGGTGACTCCACAGTAGACAGCCCAGTTCTGACTTCAGAGTCTCACAGTTCAAGCTTATTTGTTCCATTTTACACACCTCTGCCCATACTACCACATCTTACACTACAATCTTGCCAACCACAACAAGACTTGGCTCAACTTCGAGTTGACTTACTGACATCCAAACACTAATCTTGGAAAAAATAATAATAAAAAAAAAAAAAAAAAAAAACATCTCTGGGAGTAAAACAGGGCGAACAAATTACATCATGCCTAGGGCAATGCTGGTTGAATTTGTCCACTTTTACATCTACTTTTCTGTGTCGTAGGAATTAAACTCATGTTTGTGGGTAGATAAAAGAAAATTGGTTCCTTTTAATTAGGGCTGTTACGGTTTTTAATTGTTTTATATGTCCTGTAAGGATTATCTATTGTATTTATTGTATGCACCCAGTGGAGTAGCACTCCTAATTTCGCTGTATTGTAAAGTACAATGACAATAAAGGCATTCAACTTCAACTTATTCAATAAATGAATGAATGAATGAATAAATAAATAAATAAATAAATAGTCTATATGAAATATCCACATGGTAAAGCCAATTTTGTATACTCCTGTCTGAATAAATACTTGACAAATGAAACAGAGTATTTTCTAATTTTTTCAGTTTCAATTTAGTGCCAAATGAACATAACGTGCAAGGAACAGAACGTAAAGCGTCGTCCAAATGACGTAAATATTGCCGTGACATAGTTCTGCCGCTGGTTTTTCGACATTGCGATAGATACGATATAGAAAATATACAATAGAAATGTTTACATCTTTAATATATTTTATATTATATATTTTCCTACAGGCAATTCCTCAAAGGCTTCAATTAGGCCACATGCTAAGCCAAGTTTGGCTATGGATGGTAAGTCTGACGCCATTACCATGTGACATTGTGCAACTCGTAACAAGATTGTATCCAAAATCAATTCCTCCACATTTGACAAGGTTACAGCCAGCAACCGAGCAGCGTTTGCATCCTCAACTAGACTCAAATGAAAACATGTTTTGTTTTATTTCCAGTTATGCTAGTGGAGATGTAATGTAAACATAGTTTACACTTATTTTATATTGCAAACCCCAATATGACTCAAACCAGTATTTCAGAATGCGTTAAGAGGCTATGGAGAAACAAAGGGTGTCTGATGTCTGGATCTGTTCTGTAACTCAACACCAGTGAATGAGCCTGCACTGCAGACTGCATTTGTTGTAACAGCAGGTATTTGTATCTGGTGTAAAACAGAGGTGGGGGTTTACGGTCGTTGCTAACACTAATTGATGGGAAGTTGGTGCAATAAAGTAATTGCTCTACGATCTACTATTATAATAATGACGTATAATAACAGTTTAACAAGACTTGGCTTTCTTAACAGCACCGTTTTTAAAGCAAGTTCCTGTCAACCTGTCAGATTCACATTATCCTAACATCCATGATTGCTTTTTGTATGCCCTTTGGGTTGGATTTTCTTACTCGGCTCATGAATGCAATACTCTTTGGGAACTCACTAGATCTTATATTTCTGGAGTCTCCAACAGGATGATGTATTAATGTACCACGGAGTCATCAATAGACTTTTTAAAATCATTCTACATTTTTAACAATAATACCAATGATAAACTCTGATAACAATAAAACAAGATACATTTTAACACACAAGGTTTAACTAGCTCAAACTAGTTACAAATCTATTTAATTCCATAGTGAAATGAATTGAAACCAAAGGCTGTCTGAAATGGTAGGAAAACAACTCAACAATCTACAACACAACTGCATGTTTTGAAAAATGTTTTTTGCAGCAATGTAAATGCATATGTAAGCAGAAACCATGCAAAACATTGGTTTCGTCTTTTAAGGGAAGTAAGACAAAAACTATTTTCAGGAGACTGTTATATCTTAAGTCTTTCTTGAAAAGCAAGGCCAAACCTAGACAACACTCTGCCCTCAACCGAGCTCTGTCATTATTGCAATCTGACTTGCTCAATACGTGTGGTCCATGCAAGTAACTAAGAGAAAGCACCTTTTTTAAACAGACTTGTTAAGGCGGGCTAGTAGCTCCTGCTGGTATTGCAGTGTCTGTGGTTGGAAGTCTAGTTTTTCTTCCATGTTCCTGTTCGTATGCGCCTCTAGCTCTAGCGCCTCTAACTGTTCTTACAGCCTCACTGTCTTCTGATTGTTCTCTTTTGCTGTGTGGTTGGAGCTGTAGTTGCTGTATTGAGCTACTGGTAATGCAAACTGAACATTTCAAACTATTGCTTCATGAAAAAAAAAGTGCCCACACAAACTACTGGAACTCTTATTGTGAAGCAATACTGTCTTATTTGCCCTCATCACAGGATGTATCAGAGTTGCTCAAAGTACGGCATGTCACAGCTATCCAAACTTAATGGAAATACAGCTTCTCTCTCCCCTGAGTCCAAATGAGAGAAGAGTTGGCACAGCAACGTATGGGGCAATTTCTTAGGTCATTCTGGTGCTGCTGTGGGGCATAGGGGAGCTGTACAGGCTTGTTCCCGATTATAACTACATGGGAGCCGACTGGCAGGCAAGCAGATGGAACAAGGGGAGCGAGTTACCACACATACCACCTCAGCCTCACATACACAAAGATTGCAGATAATGGATGCAGATTACAAAGTGAGAGTGTAGAGAGACTTATGTGAAGAACACCAAGCTAAAAAGGCTCAAGTTACACAACACGATGGTCTGACCAACAAACACAGGCTTGAACCTAGACATAACATATAGGCTAGTGTAAACAAACACAGTACTGTTTCATCCTTTCAAGGGAAGAGACATTCCTCAACCCTGGAAGACACAGCTTTGTGTACAGGATCAACCTGACAAGTTGCGTTTGATGAGTAGCAAAGTATATGTCTGTAGAGTGAGTTCCACACATGGACTTGAAAGACCTACTGGAAGAGTACATTGAAACTGCCCTCGGCTGATCACGTTTATGACCTGTTTCACAAAGTTTCTTTACACTTTTTGACTGTACTACTGTACCATAATCTTTCCAAACACCGAGTTCACATAGTGCCAAATTTCCTGGTTTTCCGCAACCATGGGGCATGTTGGAAATAAGGACCTTGCACATTGCTGTAAGGTTAATTATCACCTTGGCATGAGAACCATACCACAGAGACCAACTGTTTGGTCGTGACACAGAGAAACACAATGAGCCGGAAGCAGGCATCTTGTCCAATAGAATAGCTCCAGACCTTAAAAGTACTCCATGAGATTTTGACCACTAGTGATAATGTAAAGCAATCTCTTAATGAGAGGGTCCCAGTATTGTTTGTATGTTGTACTATGCCAGCATGTGTATTAGGAGGGATATGCATGCCTCAAGTACAGGGGTGACTATACACATTTCTACCAACTGCAGAGGGCGGTAATTAGGGATGGGTACCGAATTCAATACTTTTTAGTCACCGACCGAATTGCCTCTAAAGTATTGAGTATTAAAAAATGCCTCGTCATTCAATACCCAATTTCAATACCTAAGGAGTAAATCTCATCAGCGTCAGTGAGCCAATAAGCATCCAGCATGCTTCTACCAAGATCGAATAATGTTTGTGATTGGCTGTTTAAAGTTACATGTCGCAGAGGCAGGCAGGGAAAACTACGTTACGCACAGAGACGGGGCTCACATGGTAGGAGCTGAAAAATAAATAAAAAGATTTGTGCCGTAACGTGTAATGTTGTAATTTCTTTTTGTTTTATGAAATTGGTATCAAAAAAAAAGTATTGTATAGTCCCTGGTACCTGCCAACAGGTACTTTTTTTTTTAGTATCACCTCCGTCGAGGTTCCAAGCGAGCTGAGGCGATACCAAAAGGTGACGTGAAAACCTGCAGACTACTGATTGGTCAGAGAGAATCGTCACTAATCACTGCGTCATCATTGCTAGTGACAGACGGGGGTGTCCTGAACAAACCCGCCATTTTTAAATAGTTCAGCCAGCGGTGTTTTATTTTTTATTTTTTTTGCTGCCTCCAGCTTCTTTTGAAACAAAATTTGTCTTCTGGCTGTGGCAACAGCCACATGCTGAGAAAGACAACACACCTTCGACATTCTGTGTGTGTGTGTGTGTGTGTGTGTGTGTGTGTGTGTGTGTGTGTGTGTGTGTGTGGCGTTAGGTCGCTATGACGACCAGCCACGCTCGCCAGACTAAATCTGCAATGGAAAAAGGAGGACGGGGCACCGCGGGCGAAGCAGTGGGTAAGCGCCATATGATGCTCGTCTTGTCTCAACTCAGACCTGCCAGCCAAATGACAGATGGTTGTTTAGTTTTGGTGTTGAGGAGGGGGGGGGGGTTAGAGGCAAAATATTCTATGCCACTTGCCCACAGCACTGTCCCAAATGAATGGTCTAAATATTCATCACAAGAAATTAGATCACTCATGTCTTGCATGGCAAAATTAATCACAAAATGTGGTTGAGAGGAAATTGTGGGGTGAAACAGTGGGTAGCTAACCACAGTGAAACATTTAATTACAGGGATCAGAAGTAAAGTGGATGTTTTGCTTGTGCTAGTGAATGGATGAGGAGTATACACACACTACATGCAGTTGTAAGCAAGACTTTGATGGGCGTTTTGTGCGAACAAGAAGGTCCACCAGCATCTGTTCTGACTAAACTTTATTCCCACTCGCTCATGTTGTAAGACTTGTGGTTTTATATAGTAATTTATTCTGCAATGCAGTGATGCTGTCAATAGTGTGCAAAAACCGAATGTTGTAACTAGCAGGTAACGTGTTAAAATCTCTGGTCTGGATAAGAAAACATGGTTGGGGATGACAAACGACTGGTAGTGGCTAAGTGGCAAGGTAGTCAGCCCACTGGTTCAGCAGCTAAAAAGACTGCAACTGAACAGTGCAGCCTCAAGGTGTGAATATGTGAATGTGAAACAGAACACTTGAAGCTAATCTCAAATCATCAGAACTTTGTGAGTGTGGTTTGTGGGTGTGGTTTGTTCGGATTTAATTTACAGTGGTCTGACAACATCAGCAAACAACCCCACAACTAAATCTTGATGTGGTGCAAGTATGTGACATTGTCTTTTTTTTCCAGAGCACCGGCAAGACAGTAGACAGACATTCCTGATGTAAATTTACAAAAGCATTGGCAGAAAATTGTGCTAATAATATTCCTGCCATGACATGCAAAAATGTGTACTGTGAAAAGGCCTATAGAAGTCTCTGCAGACTTTCCCTGAAATGTAAAAGGTAAGAAAAGAGTTCCATTTTTTTTAAACATTTACATTTTACTGCGATCCTACCTGATTGTTTGGTTTGTGCTGTGAGGAGGTCCCTGGGATGTTGAGCGAGTGACTCCTAGTGACAGCCGCTCCTGTTGATGCTCTCCTCCCTCGAACTGACAGCGATGCTTTCACCTCCAGCGGGGGGCTGCTGCTACTACTGTTCCCTTCAGTCTCAAGAACTGCATCCCAAGGATCCCCTGCGACTCCTGGTACCGTCTGTGCAGTGTCTCCTGATGCCAGGGATGCTTCCTCGTTTTCAGCTTTACGCTTTGTGAGTGGGTCCAGATCGAGCCAGTCAAAGCGGCTGATGCTAGAAGATTCCATCGCTGCTGGCTGCTGGGGTGGTGGGTTGGGCGCCAGAGAAGCTGTGCCCGCTTGAGAGGAATCTAGGTCAGTGCTGGCCGATTTGCCATTCTTCAAGTATTCTGAGGTGCTGGCAATCTTGTCAAACAGTTTGGCCATCTCTGGGTCCACTGCTGGCTGTGTGAAGACCATGGCAGCAGCAGGCTGGATGGGAGTGAAGGCCATGAAGGATGTTGGCTGTGCCGTCAGGGCCATGAAGGGCGACATGGTTGGAGTGAAGCCATTCTGAAATGTGCCTGGTTTGGGAAATGGAGCAGAGGGGAACATTGGGGAAGGCTGATGGGTGGAAGTGGACACACTAGAGTTAGATGGTGTGGACAGAACAGGTGTCCACTGGCCACTCTGGAAAGGAGAGGAGCTACATGGATGGCCTCCAGGGTAGGAGGCACTGAAGTTAAACCCCAGTAGCGATGAGGGACGGGGCGCTTTGCTGTTAACCCCAAAGTTTTCATCCAGCAGGAGCTTTTCAAGTTCCTCATTGGTCAGCTTGTCCACGTCGATATCCCTGAACTTGTCCTGCTCTGCCTGCTTCTTGGTCTCTGGGAAGACAATGAGGTCTCTTTCAGGTCTACTAGTACAGGGTAAAGGTAGAGGAGCAGTAGTGGTAGATCTAGATGGTTGCGGTTTTGAGGAGGATGAGGATGCTGCAGAGGAAGATGAGGATGTTGAAGCTGAAAGAGTGTGCCTCTTATCCCTTCGCAATTTTGCAAAAGCTTCTTCCTCCATGCGGAGGGCTTCCTCTTTACCCACAACCCCCTTTGGCTGGGGGACATCCACCTTGAACCCATTACCACTCGATATCTGGGCCATTCTGTCAACTGGAAGGTGCCATGAGTATGACGGCTTCTAAGTCAGTGTGGCTCAAAGGGTTGCGTAGCAAATCTTTAAACACCTTAAAAAGGGGGGAAAAAAACATTTCGATAATTGACATCATGAGGGGGTCAAAGCAGTCGGTATATCATTTAGAAACATTTTGAGGTTATACTAGCAAATCATACCACAAATATATTATTTATAATTCCCAGTCACACAAACATTTTTATTGACTGGATGTGGACAGAATCTAGCCTATGTCAAAAGAAGTTGCTGTTACCAGGCTTTCGATTGCTTATTGACTTGCTGCCAATTTTGTCAAACACATAGCCAATAATTACTTGCGCTTGTTTTGGAGTCAAGGGCATCAATTATTGACATAACAAGCACAGGTTACATTTTCAGCATGTTCATGACATGTAAATTGATCAGCTCCCTCACAACAAGCTCTCCTCTATCTCCTCTCCCCCCACCCATCCAGAACGACACAGCGTCCACTGTGAATTCCTTTAGGTTCCTGGGATCAACCATTTCACAGGACCTAAAATGGTGTCCCCACATTGACTCTGTCCAGAAAGAGGCCCAGCAAAGATTACACTTCCTGCGACAGCTAAGGAAGTTTAATCTGCCTAAGGAGCTGCTGACCACTTTCTACTCAGCCATCACTGAGTCTGTCATCTGCACCTCCATCTCTGTCTGGTTTGGCTCAGCCACCAAACGGGACAGGGCCAGACTGCAACGGACAATTAGGGCTGCAGAGAGGACCATTGGACCTGACCTTCCCTCCATCCAGGACCTGTACCGGTCCAGGGTCAGGAAAAGGGCAGCAAAAATCTCTGCAGACCGCTCACATCCATGTCACAAACTGTTCCCCCTCTTTCCCTCTGGTAGGCGATATAGGCCACTGTTTGCCAAAACCAGCCGACACAGAGACAGTTTTTTCCCCAAGCAGTCACTCTGTTGAACACTCAGAAATAGCCCCCACCTTTACACTGAACAAAGTCAATCAACACTGTTCTCCATGTATAGTTCAATCTTACAGTTACAATATTGTTATTAATATATTACCATTGCACTGAACTGCCTTGCACTATATTTATATTTCAATCTTAAATCTCAGACCATACTGAGATTGCACTATTCCTTCCCTCGCTTCAATTGTTATTGTATATTTTTATAAATTCTATTGTATTGTTATACTGCATACTTAACAGTATTTTTTTTTATATTTCTTACTGTCCTTTCTGTTTTTATTCTATATATGTTAAGTGAGTGTTGTACTTTGAGAGCAAAGATAACACCAGAGTCAAATTTGTTTGTTTATGCAAACCTGGCCAATAAAGCTGATTCTGATTCTGACATTGCTACGTGCACAATGCAATTGTTTAACCAAGGAGCCGGGCTGACCACATGCCGAAAAAAGACTAAATCAAACGATTGTGCAAATGATATATAACAAGGAGTTGACATATGACTCACACCACTTATTGGCATGCAGTTAACTCACAAAGCTGTGTGCTGTGTAACAGCCACTAAACAATAATTGTTTTATTATCAATTAATCTGCCAACTATTTTCTCCCATGCCAAGGTGATGTCATCAAACTGCTTGGTTTTTCCGACTAACCCACAAAAACCCAAAGTTGATGCCAAACGAGGGCATCTTCCATTCTTGATAATTTTCACAATTTTTGGTTAGCCCACAACAGGAAGGTGCCAAGGGTACCACATGTCTATAAGATGAGAAAAACAGTGTCTTGTGGTCCTAAAATGACACAGCGCCTTCTCAAAGCGACCATTCATCGACCGATCACAGCCTCAGGGTTGAGTGAGTTCCTTCCCTCCCCAGGCGTCACCGGCCTCTCCTGAGCTTCCCCTCCCATTGTGGTGGAGAGGGCTGGCTGTGCTGGGGCTCAGGCTAGCCTAGCACTATTGTGCAGCTGAGGAATTTGGCATGCTAAGCAGCCCAAAGGGTCTCTCTCTCTCTCTTCCTCTGGCTTTCTCTCACTCTGTTAGCATTATGTTAGTACCATGGCCCAAGATTGTATTATCAGCTGTGCTAACACCAGCAGGCAGTGACAATGTGGCTGCATTCATTAAGCATTTGACTAGGAGAGCTTAGTGCCAACTTTGCCAAGAACACAGCTTTGGGACACTAAATGCATAAAAGAAAAGATCATCATCTTTTGGCGCCTGCTGTCACTGACGACTTAATTCTGTGCAAAAATGTCACATGCTCTGACCAAAGCAGTTCATCCGAATATTATTGATTTTGCACACAGTTAGAAGGCGTGCTCTGACAGACTGGCGCTTAGTAGTTTAAGTCACGGTTCCATAACCAAAAGGTCAGAGACCCTTACTGTTACTGCCAAGTGTCCAGTTAACACAATGAGCCAGGCAATAAACAGCAGAGTTCCTAAGTAAGTATGTAAACACTGGGTCAATCTGAGAAACTAAATAATGTGATTCTTGATTTTTTGTTTTGTTTGCACTGTAGATCATTGCAGATTGGACCGCTCAATCCAATATAGTTCCAATTCAAGAAAGGCTGAGAAAACGACAAGGGGGCGATGATGTTTCAGATTCAGATTCAACGGGACTCAAGCCACACTAAGATAACCAAAACCACGGCTAAACACAGAAGATCCTGAATCAAGATAGCCATATGCTTAAAGTCCATATATGGCAACAGGAGACATACAAAGGAGGAATGTCCCACTTATGGAGAAAAGCCAACTGCAGCCAAGACAAATACTCTGTTGCACTGCACCATGGCAAAGGATGGCAGAGTCCAGGTCCTGTAAGAGCGTAATTCAACATGACATTACTACTTTTAAAGTATTCAGGAGACAACAGATACCCAATCCATGAGCCTCCAATGAAAATCCTTGAGTGAAAAGATTTAAGGATGCTGAGGTCAGAATAACAAATTGGACTGGAGGGTCTGAAGAGTTTCCAGATAATGTGCTTGATGGTTTGACAAATCATGGTTTTGTTAACCCCTTAACAAACAGTTTGGTTTAATTTGCCCTTTAGGTAGATTTAAGGTTGTAAAGTCATCTTATTTCGCACTGTCTGACAGAATCACATATACATTCTTTATCAGCTTGTTCCAGATTTTCAATTAAGCTAAATTATGTTTAAATATATTCAAACCATTCCATTTATGGCAGAATCATTCCATCAAATGTAAAATATATATATCGCCAAAATTCAGACATATTGGATATATTCTGAAACTTGGGGGGTTTACATTACAATTAGAGATTAAAGAATAGGTTCCAAAATGTTCAAGTCTCGTTTAAAACAACAGTTAGGTGTCCATTTATACATTGCAACAGGTTTTGTTGTAGTAGTAATTTCTCCTGTTCATATTAACTCTGAAGAGAGTCGTTCTTTAAGCAATTTCATAGTGATGGGGGACAAAATCCACAGTCCTTGTTTTGTGCAAAAATACAATCCAAAGTACAGGCCAACTTGATGCAAAGTCAAATCGAGTGGATATCTTGCAAAGTTTGTCATTTTAGTATACAAACCCCTGTTTGTGTTACTCTCAAGAGACTGCCCGAGGAAACACAAAGGGGGGATTTTGTAGTAAAAAGACTAAGTTTGAAAGATATCCACAGCGCGGTGGAGATAGCATTGGCAATACGAGACTATACTTACTCAGACTGCTTCAGATACACTGGAATACATTTTGGCACAGAATGAAGACTGTGCATTTTCTCCCCATCTATTCTATTTAAAGCACATTAGGACGGGATATTTTAATGACAGGAGGAATGATTACAGCAAGCAAAACAGGTTTTATATGGGCACCTGACTATTGTTTAAGACCAAATTTGTTGACTTATCAAGACCTAATGGGACTAAGTAAGAGTTTTTCCTTCCAGTGGCTGTGCAAAAGTGCCGATGTTAGCAATACACTGTACAGCCGATCAAAGTACAGTACAACATCTTTAAAAAGGAAAATAAGTAACCAGGTCAAGTTTATAGATTTCTAAGATATGTTGTCTTGGTTGTTGGGAAAGTTAACAATACAGTAAAACTTATTTTTTTCCTGTACAGGAATGTCTATTGCTAAGGCTCGCCTGTGCAGAACATTAAGTCTACAAAAAGAAACAAAAACTGACAGGACCACCGGGGGAGTGAAATCCCAAATGTTGTTCACTTGGCCAGCAGGCTAATGCTGACAACAATTGTGTCCTATTCTTATATTCACACGTCCATCTAAAGTAACACCTACTGTAAGACCTTTAATTGAACACGGAATTGCACATTTGGTGACTGTCATAAGCAGAGTAACATGCGATCACTACACACAAGCAGGTCATATTCAGTTTGAATTCCTGCTGTGTGTGTGAGTTTTCCTCTCTAGTTAGTTGTCATCTAAAAGAAGACTTGTACGTTTGTTATTCAGACTATATAATGTTAATCCCTGCATTTTAATTAGATAGAAATCTAAAATGTTCCCTCGAATGACTTTGGGGTTAAACACTGTTTCATCTGACACCAAGTGTTCATGGTTAGCACTGGGGGTACTGTAAAATCACTTATTGGAAGATATTCAACATAAATTTAACCGAAGGAAATGTGATATGTCGTTTTAGCCTGTTAGAAGCTAACGCTGCAGAATACATGAGCAGTAACGTTAGGCTTTAAAACACAACGTTAAAGGTTTACTAACTAATAAAACTCGGTCAGCGAGCTAACCTGTCGGCTGATGCTCACCTGACACAAAATGATGCGTTGTGAACTGTCAATAAATCGCATGAACGTTTGTTTTTCTCACATTGTAGCGTTACACATCTTAAAATAGGACCTAGCTGGTTGCTAATATCAGATAGGACTGACTTTCAACAGATAATAAGAAAGTCAACAAGCAAACTAACGTCAACCCGGCTACTAGCCCGATCAAATACTACTTCTTGATACTTTTGATAGCGGTTGGAACTTTAACTTTTGACTTTGTTGATGCTAAGTTAGCCGCTAAACCTAACAAAACGGTACTCAAAAATAGACAAACATATCGTTCACAGAAACGTAAACCGAATTTAGCAACACAAAGATAACTTACATGACTACTCCGTACTTTGAGGGGCACTGATTTATTAATTTAAAAGTACCCAGGCAACTGCTTCGGTCCTGCCCACAACAAGGAAGAAATGCAGGTTTTATCAAACGGGGAACGGCTGGATACAACGGAGTTGCAACTACCGGTTTCAGGCAACTACAAGCTAAAACTTTAGCACGCAGACATCTACTGTAAAAAGGTAAATGTCTCACCTTTTAGCGGTGTGGTGTTTGGAGCCATTTTTCCTGCAGCTGCATTTTTTTTCCATCCACTTGCACCGAAGAGACGTCAGTTCCTGTTGAGGTGGTTACACGGAGTTTTGGTTAGACACGGTTGGCTAGCGGTTCTGCTGGCTGGGTCGCTTCACTGAAGATTAAATGGTAAAACATCGCCACCGTGTGGACTAAAGTGCTTAGTGTAGAATTAAACAATGTTTATGTAGAATGTAATAATAATAATAATAATAATAATAATAATAATAATAATAATAATAATAATAATATAACAGTTTATTTGTAGAGCACTTTTCATTGAAAAAAATCAATCCCAAAGTGCTACAGGAGATTAAAAAAAGGGTAAAAACAGAAGCAAAGCAAAGAAATAAAGATATATAATAACACACAAAAAAGATTGTACACAAGAGTTCAGGATAAGTTCAGCATATTTTATGCAACACTACAACACCACCAGTGATGGAAGAAGTACTCAGAAGTAGCAATACCACAATGCAGAAGTCTGTAGCATCACTAATGTTGCAGCTGCTGAAGGTGGAGCTAATTTAAACTACTTTGTATACTATTGGGTAGCTTCCTATAATAATACTTCATTAATTATTAGTCGATTTTTATTTTGTATTATTAATTTGAATCTGTAAAGTTACTAAAGCTTTAAAATAAATGTAGTGGAGTAAAAAGTGCTATATTGGCTTCCATAAAATGAAAATACTAAAGTACCTCAAAATTATACAAAAGCACAGTACTTGAGTTACTGTACTCGGTTACATTTCACCACTGAAAACCACCTTAAAGGCGTACTCATGGAACTACAGCTCGCGCGTCCCCGCGACTGTAGTTCCAATGAGACAACCTGTAGGGGACTGAAGAGGGAAAAGTTACATAGTATGCCATTAAAATGCAGTTTATTTTATTAGTGATAACAACCCCAATTCATAGACAATAATATAACAATGACAGGGGCCACTTTGCTGCATGAGTACTTATATGTGATATTCTGAGTACATTTTGATGATAGTACTTTTGCTTATGTAACATTTTTATTGCATGACTTTTACTTGTAACAGAATAGTTTTGACATTCTGTATACTTTTTTCACCACTAGTAAAATGGGCTCTGTGTGGGTGGCTACTGTATATATGCAATCTGAAAGTCAGGGTTCATTTAGCACTTATTTATCAGACAAACTAATATGTTCGGCTTTTACCATTTAAAGCATTCATTTATGTGTAATGTAATAATCATTTTTCTGATGTATTATTGATTTTTTTGTTTCTCTTGTAAACATTTTTCACTAGAGATCACACTTTACCCACAATTACTGTATACTGCTACAGTACTGTTTACATGATCTTTACATTACATTAAGTTTGTAACCAGCCATAATAATTGTTATAAAAAGTAGCACAAAATGTATCAATGTCAAAAATATGAAATAAAAATAAAATAATAATTCATACAAAATAACAAAGATGTCCCGCGCTATGGATATAAACACATCTGTATGTTTTGTGTATTTTAAGTAAAATGGTAATGGCAACTTTCATACAAATTATGTATACATGATAATACTAAGTACATTTACTCAAGCACTGCACTTATCTACAGTTTGGAAGTATTTACTATTTCAGGGGAATATTTTAGGCTACTTTTACTCTTTACTCTACACAGTCATGCATCCGTAATAATCATGATAATTTAGATCTGAATACTACGGTGGCCCTGAAGTGCAAATCACAACAGCAAATAGAAAAGCGCAACAGCAAATCATAAAACACAACAGCAAATAGGAAAACACGACAACAAATAGGAAAACACTTCAGTAAATCATAAAACACAACGGCAAATAGGAAAACACGACAGCAAATATGAAAACACGACAGCAAATATGAAAACACGACAGCAAATATGAAAACACAACAACAAATAGGAAAACACTTCAGTAAATCATAAAACACAACGGAAAATATGAAAACACGACAGCAAATAGGAAAGCACGACAGCAAATAGGAAAACACGACAGCAAACATGAAAACACGACAGCAAACAGGAAGACACGACAGCAAACAGGAAAACACGTCAGCAAATATGAAAACACGACAGCAAATATGAAAACACGACAGCAAATAGGAAAACACTTCAACAAATCATAAAACACAACGGCATTAACTTCTACTGGAAAAGGTAGGGCCTATCTAGCAGAGGACGGACCCTCCTGATTGGACAGACAGTTTTCATATTTGTTGTCATGTTTTCCTATTTGTTGTTGTGTTTTCCTATTTGCTGTCGTGTTTTCATATTTGTTGTCGTGTTTTCATATTTGCTGTCGTGTTTTCGTGTTTTCATATTTGCCGTCGTGTTTTTGTATTTGCTGTCGTGTTTTCATATTTGCTGTCGTGTTTTCATATTTGCTGTCGTGTTTTCCTATTTGCCGTTGTGTTTTATGATTTGTTGAAGTGTTTTCATTTTGCTGTCGTGCTTTCCTATTTTCTGTCGTGTTTTCCTATTTGCCGTTGTGTTTTCCTATTTGCCGTTGTGTTTTCCTATTTGGCGTTGTGTTTTATGATTTGCTGTTACGTTTTTCTATTTGTTGTTGTGATTTGCACTTCAGGGCCACCGTAGAATACTTATCCCACCACTGTTAGTACCTTGTGTATGTTTTGTACAAACATAGCCTACTCAAACCATGTACAGAAAGACTGTACAAAATATATGTTATTGAAAATGTATATGGAAGGTATCATAATGATAATCGAGACTAAACGCACACACAACACACGTGTGTGCATTTTTAAATATAGGTTTTGATACTGGCTTTTGGACAACCTAAAAAATAGTTTCTCTAGCATTATAGTCTGGTGCACGCACTAATTTTGGCCAACATCACCAAGGGAATCACAACAATCCCATTGAAATGATAAGTATTTTCCATCTCAGTTCATTTAATTTGCACTGGACCTTTGCTGTCGTGTACAAGTATATAATTAGGTATGTGTAATCCAGTTTTAAAATATGAATAAGGTTTTTCCATCAAACACTAACTCCGCCCTCAGGGTTCATGAACGCCACGTACAGTTTGGCTCAACGCACCTTAAGCCACGGGTTGAGAGTTTGATACACTTTGACTTACAGGTCGAGCGCCCAATCAGCTCTCAACGCGACTGTTTTACAGAGAAAGTATACTTTTCTGTCCAATCAGGAGCGTCAAAGGCGGGGCGTTGCCATGGTGATCGCAACCTTTTTTTTTTCTGTAGGTTGTAGGTTGTATTGGCGGTAGATGACAGCTGTAAACAAGCTCTAATGAAGCTCAGGCACTTTGAGGAGAACTAAACGGTTAAAGCGCGTGAAGAGTAAAAAAAGGAAGAGCTCAAAGTAAGTGTCACTTTACAAGTAAATGGTATTTTACATGAAATGTAATTCATCATTGCAATTTACTTCATATGCTAAGGCTTGTTTTGTAGCTTTTCTACAGCTATGGGATAATGAATTAACTAGCAACCATCTTCTCTAAACAACTTGTTCCTTAAATGATACCGTTAGCTTGTGTGTTTATCATGTGAGTCGACACTCTTTCAATGTATAAGGCTATGATAGATGAACTGTTTTAAAGTAAGTTCGCTGCGTATTTATCCACTAAACACGTGTGCTGCACAGTCTTTTGCTCGTTGCATTTGTAACTTGCGTAACCTGATCCCATATTGTCTACAGGTTAAGTTATACCACTTTTGCAATGCTTGGGAAACTGAGGGTGTTGTCTCTTGTAATGAGCATCTGCCCACACTGTACTCGTTAGACACTGGACACTTAGCTACATGTTGGCCTAAGAACATTTTCAGTACAATTTATAAAAAAATTAAAAAAAAATTAAAAAAAATAAAAATAAAAAAAATCCATGAGCGACGTACCATTTTCATGTCACATCTCAAAATGATGATTTGCCCAAATAAAACCTATTTTTCTTCATTTATGTAACCTACCAGATGGTGAAGGGTACATCCTTGGTCCATTGTGGGCTGATTCTGCTGAGTTTGTGGCTGTGTATCCAGTCAGTGCCTATCAGTGTGGACAAGACCAAGGAGAAGCCTCAGGTGGAGGAACTGGAGTCACCACAGAGTGCTGTGAGTCAGATGGGCAGTGTCATATATGGCAATATCACATTTAAATCTGGGTGTTACAGCTAATTACACCAAAATAAAAAGTCATTAGTCATTCAAAGGAGGGATTTATTTGGGCTTACAATGTCCCGGGAAGTGCTATTTCACATAGAAAGTACACTTACTTGTGCGTAAAAGGTTGAAAATTACATTCAGTGTATTTTGTAGTATTTTCTCAAAACAAATAAGAGCAATATCAGGTAAAATTAGGTGCCAACGTTCATTAGCAAGACTTAAGTGACACAAAAGCTTTCCATAATGGCCCGAAGTCAAGTTAGATATTAACAAGTTAAATATAACTCTATTCAACAAACACTGATGACTGCTTTGGACTTTTGCTTCAGGAGACTGGGCTGCACTATGACCGCTACCTCAGGGAAGTCATTGAGTACCTCGAGAAAGACCCCCACTTTAAAGAAAAGCTAAAAAATGCCAACATGGATGACATCAAGGTTCGTCTGCACATTCACTAAACATGCCATTATTTTGCAAGCTCTTTGTTGACATGAACACTTTGTATTGAACTGTGGCATGTTGATTTTCTGCCTGCAGCAAGGCAAACTTTCCAAAGAGCTGGACTTTGTCCACCACAATTTTCGGACTAAGCTGGACGAGCTGAAGAGGGAGGAGATGAACAGGCTGCGGATGCTCATCAAAGTCAAACATGACATCCAGGGGGGGAATGGTAAGTATCCTGCATGTCTTGCTGACAGGGTCCAAAATTAGCACCATCTACTAGCCAAATGCTGGTAAAATATGCAAGTGGCTGGTAGCTTTGCTTCACTCACCAGCCAAAAATTAATGTTCATCTATAAGTGGCTGGTAAAATTTGAACATTCACTAGCCATTTGGCTGGTGGACAAAAAAAAAAGTAAATTTTGGACCCTGCTTGCTGATGTGTCAATTGCACAATTGTGCTTCTTGAAGTTGCACAATACGTTTTGTAAAAGTATACACATCAGCAGTTGGGTCATACATGATGTGGCTCTTAGACACCGGAAGACGATGTAATACAGCTAACAGTGACTTCTAGTGGCCAGTGTAAGTTGTGTTGCTGTGTGAAAGGTTCTATAAAATTAGATTAAGTGTAGTCAAAGACCAGAAGTACAGGTTGAAGTCACATCACCCTTTTAAAAACATGACCAGAGACATCATGCAAGATGGTAAAAGTTAGACAGGATGTGTAGAAACATTTTAGAGGTGGTGTCATATCAAATACAAACCCAGAAACCCAGAAATGCATTTACATGTATTTACTCTTACTTAACTTATCCAATGTAATTTTGGGCTGAAGTAAATTAAGCCAGTGCTAGCCTGGCTCTATGTCAGTTATATGATGAACAACAACTGGAGCACGAAATATCTTTGGAAAGCACATGGGTAAGAGTAAGCAACAAGTTAGTTTATTGAATGACACAAGCTCTGTCTTTACTGCTTGCTATCTAAAATAAGTAAAAGATCTGTTTCACATTTTATGTGCCTACAACTGCAAAATACTTCATCTAATTGCTTTACAGTTAAACAGAACTTTTAATTATTCCCTTCCTTGCAGGCCGAACAGTGGACCACCAGGCCCTGCTGAAACAGTTTGATCACCTCAATCACCTGAACCCCAACACTTTTGAGGTGGACGACCTGGACCGCCTCATCCAATCGGTACAGGCACTGATGAAAAAACACCTGAACACGGTTCACTAAATAGATCTTTACTGTAGCAGATCTGACTTCTTTTTTTTTTTTTTATGAAGAATCTTTACTCAGCTGCTGTAGTTCTGGCTCCTCATTAATAGAAAAGTTGACTAAGAAGGTGAAAATTCATCCACTGATAAAATAACATAGCAACTCAAAAGAGAACAGGTGTTTTTTTTTTTTTTTTTTTTTTTTTTGTTGGCAGTGTAAGCAGCAAACACAGCCAAAATAAAGAATGACTCGTCTCAGAGGAATAACTGTTATTGCCCCAGAGCATATTGACTGATCAAGTAGCACAAATAGCTGGAAGTTGTAGCACAACCTCCCACATATACACGTGGCAGCCACACACACTCAGGTTATCTTGGATACAGATCTCTTAGACCCTTAGAAGGATGAGATGATTTATAAGCTTATACTGACCATGTTCCTCTACACTGTTAGTGTGTACTACCGTGCTGCTGCTTATATGTAACTGCATCACAGTCACACCTGTAATCACAATAAAGAACACCTTGCCTCATAGTATTACTATAATAAGGATGGATCAGCGTAAAGAAAATTACAGGCTTCAAAGAGTGAGCTGTGATTCTTAGGACTGCTCACATTTCAGCTTTATTAACCAGTCCGGTAATTTATAGATTTTAGATGTAATAACTTCGAAGCATTCACAGCTTTATGTCCTTTGACGGAGAGAGAGCAACATGTTTCCTGTGAACAGTCAGTCAGTCTGACTTTTATTTGAAACTCAACTATCTGTGTACCAGTCGAGCACCGGCAGGGCTGTAGAATAAATAATTACCTGTGAGTTCCTCTAACACAAATCAGTCCAAAACAACAGTGTCAGAGTTACAGGAATCGCCAGTCTATCCAAGACATAAAGAACTCTCAGTCTTAACACCCAGGCTATTGCTGCTGCTGAGTGGCTTTGTATGGCAGAACAGGGGTGTATTTGTACATGATCAGCTCCCATTTAGACACTGCATATATATACCATTTGTGTAATTTGCACTGCATGAGCTAATCACAAGGATGATGTTGTATTGATCCTGCCTGGAAAATTACTTCATTAAATGCCATGTACCCTGGGTGAGCAATAAAACTGATATTCATTCAGCCATGCAGTTTGCTTTATCGTGCCCAGGACAACTCTGATTACACCAATTGTGTTGAAATCAATTCCAGAAAAGTGAGTGTAACAGTATAAACTGTACAATCCAGGTGTGAATTTCCCCCCTCTCAACTTTTTGTTCCTCTTTGTAGGCGACCAAAGACCTGGAGAACTTTGACAAGAACCGCCACGACGAGTTCAAGAGGTATGAGATGATGAAGGAGCATGAGAGGAGGGAACGTCTGAAGACCATGAATGAGGAGGTTCGCAAGACGGAGGCGCAGCACTACGAGGAGATGAAAAAGAAACACGCTGACCATCCCAAAGTGAACCACCCTGTAAGACTCCTGCTGTTCATTGATGCAAATAGAGATTACAGTTTATTTCGAAAAGTAGCAGTAGGAAGAATTCTTATTACTTTCACTAGTTATGAGTTGATTATTTAAATTTTATGGACGTTTTAGGAAACGTTTTGAAATTAAGTACAAATAAAAACAGGAGTCAGTTGAGCAGGTTTTAATTGAATGGTCATGGGATGGTTGATAAAAAAAACAAACTACAAAATACAAATTTAAAGAAGGAGAAAACTGTGAAATGATGTGTGTGTGTGTGTGTGTGTGTGTGTGTGTGTGTGTGTGTGTGTGTGTGTGTGTGTGTGTGTGTGTGTGTGTGTGTGTGTGTGTGTGTGTGTAGGGCAGTGAAGACCAGCTGAAGGAGGTGTGGCAGGAGTCAGACGGTTTGGACCCAGAGAACTTTGATCCCAAGACCTTTTTCAAAATCCATGGTAACCAAAGACAAAATATGTGTCTGCCAAGAACTCTTATCTTTTACTCTTATCTATCATAAATAAACAGCCAGTTCTGAATCTAGCATTGAATTGGGATTCTACAATCTAGTGAGTCTTCCCTTGACAAAAAGGACCATTGTTGCTGAGTTTGTTCATAGTCCAGTGATACAATGAGCACCATATAACCACACTGTTGACATAATAGTAATCTGATATGCCTGTGACTACACTATGTATGGATGAAATCATGTGTTCATTGCAGTCATGTGTTTTGTGTTGCAGACAGCAACGGAGATGGCTTCTTCGATGAGAATGAACTTGAGGCTCTTTTCACTAAAGAGGTATTCATGTTAATGAGTGTTTTGCTAACTGCCCTGGTTCTGCACGTTTTAGGATAATGTAATATATAACGAAGAAGCCTTTGAGGTTAAATTTGCATCGGTGTGTGTCTTCAAGCTGGAGAAGGTGTACAACCCCAAAAATGAAGAAGACGACATGGTTGAGATGGAGGAAGAGAGACTGCGAATGAGAGAGCATGTTATGAATGAGGTGAGCCACCACAATAACACATCAGGCTCCCCCATGTCTGTTATTGATACATTAATGATCAGGCCCCACAAATGATACAGGCATCCTTTGATTGCCATCAGCAAAATGATTCAGACTATGATTCTATTGTAAGTTTGACTATTTAGCACCAAAACATAAGTATAATGTGCAATGTACAATAACAAGTAATACCCCTATATGTTTTGTCTAAAGTGCAGCATTGGTATTTGAAAGATTATGTTTTCAGTTATATCCCCCCTATTTGATGAATCAGTCCATTTTTTTTAAACACTAAATTACATTATCTGTCCAAGCAGTGTCAAAATCAGGACAGTAGTGTGTCAGATATCACTCAAATTGTCATTTATGGAGAAATGAACACTTTTACAAATTAGAGGTGTTGAAATTAATCAAATAATCGATGCATCGAATCGTGGACGTGGACGATGCTGCATCGATAATCGGCCGGGCCATAATCGATTATTTCTGTTTACATATTCTGTTATGTTTTGCACATTCAGGAAGTGCCACGTGCTCAGTGCTGTAGTTTTATGTATCCAATTTATTTAGTATTAGAGCGCTGCAGAATGTTTTGTTTTTGAAGCTTGAAAAGCTATGAATTAAATATCCTATATGGCTTTAATAGAAAAATGTATTTGACGCATCGTGATGCATTGAGATGCATCGAGATATCAAATCGCTGACATGATAGCCTAATCGTAATCGAATCGGGAGATCAGTGAAGATTCACACCTCTATTACAAATGGTACGCAAACTCAAAGCTTTCCTTTGGCCAACAATTAATCTCGTAGACCATGTATTGAACTCACGTTGATTAAAGCAGATTCATTTGTTGATGTTCAGGTGGACACCAATAAAGACAGACTTGTGTCAATGGGCGAGTTCATTGCTGCCACTAAGAAGGAGGAGTTCTTGGAAAAAGACGAGTGGGAGGTAAGAGCTAGATTTTATAGAAATGTCTGATAGGTGCAGACAGGAATGTGAGGTTTCTCTTGAGAAGATGATGTTTACCAGGCTTGTGCAAAATTCAGGATTTCAGAATTGGCCTCCATTCAGTTCATGAATTGGAATTTGAATTGAATTGACTCTGCCCCACAGGAAGTTGAATTTGAATTTGAATGACAGGAAGTGGAATTAAATTCATGGCAATTCAAAGAAATTCCACACAGTCGCACAACAGAAAGAATGTGTTGAATCTCTACATTCAGTGTTAGGAAGGTTACTTTGGAAATGTAATTGCTTACTGTTATAAGTTACCCATTATAAATGTGGTTTGGATTACTTTATTTGGATTACTTTATCAATGCAAAACAAATTCCTTTTAATTTGATTAGTAACTAATTGAATTACACATTTTACCTCAGTAATACAACTAAATACAATTACATTAATTTTGTAATTTAATAACATAATTTCATTACACTATTAACTACTATAGTCACTCCTCAACCCTGCATACATTTTGTTCCAAAATATAGATGATGATAAGCATTCAATGGAGTCATGTTCCATCATGTTCCACAAAATTACAATTACAATTAAAGCTGCAAGCAGCGATGGACGAGCCCTTGCTCCTCTGCGCGCGTCAGGGTTACTGACCATGCATTTGCGCGGCACTCAGACACTGCAAATCGTCACCAATTAAAAGGGAACTCCCTGCTGAGTTCAACGATACCTCACACAAGACTCTATGTCATACAGTTCATTAGCTGTGAAAAGGGGCGTGGTTAAATTATAGGGGGCGGGTCAAACCATCACCAATTAAAAAGGAAGTCTCTTCTGAGTTCAATGATACCTCACACAAGACTCTACCTTAGATGGGTCAGCATTCATGAAAGTTATGTAACTTAACTTTATGTTATGAAAGGGGGTGTGGCCTGAGTAAGTGGGTGTGGTTAAAGTATAGGGGGCGGCTCAGTATCACATGTCTACCACACATTATAAGTTTCATGTAAATCGGATGATGTTTGTCATATAAGGCGCATTTCCTGTTGCCAGCGGGGGGCGCTATGACCAAAAGTAAATATTGGCCTGTAGATGTCCTCAGACCTGGACCCTTGTCAATTGTGAGAAATTTCCGGCAGATACGACAACGTACACTCAAGTTACAACAATTTCTTTGTTCATCGCTAAACACTCAAAATGGCCGCCACTCCACACCTTCACCGTTTGACGAAAAGTTTTTCTTTTAATAACTTTTCATCTTTAAGGTGTTGAGGTGGTACAGACCAAATTTGAAGTCCGCCGGATGAAATCTCTAGGAGGAGTTCTTTAAGTATAGCACCTTGACTTTTAGTCCTACTTCCTGTTGCCACTAGGGGGCGCTTTAACTTTAAGTAAATATCGGCCTTTATTTGTCCTCAGGGTTGGACTCTTATGAATCCTGAAAGGTTTTGAGCCAATTGGACAATGTACACTCAAGTTACACCCACTTCCTGTTTTGATGGCGAAACGCACAAAATGGCCGCCTGGCCACGGCCACGCCCTATGATGAAAAAGTTTTTCTTTTAACAACTTTTCATCTTTAACGTCTTGAGATGACACAGACTGAATTTGAAGTTGAACGGATGAAATCTCTAGAAGGAGTTCGTTAAAGTACGACATGTGGAAATGGCCAAAATCGCACTAATTTCGAACTTTGAAATAAAAATGGCGGACTTCCTGTTGTGTTTAGGGTATGGCTCCAATTACGTTTTTTGTACATCTTGACATGTTACATATGTGTACCAACTTTTGTGAGTCTACGTTAAACACACTGCAGGGGCTAAATTTTTTTTAACTTTGTAGGGGGCGCTAGCGAGCCATTTCTGTCCGCCTATTCCCGAAACCCTTAAAATACGTACATTTTCACCAGACTTGATGCGCCCGCCAATTTTGGTGAGTTTTTGAATGTGGTAAGCTCCTCAAAAAGCCAATTAATTTGCCAGGAAAAGAATAATAATAATAATAATAATTCCTTCAGTTCCAATAGGGCCTTCGCCGCTGTCGGCCCTAATAAATCAAACCTAATTATTTGTTCTGTGACTAGAGCTTTTAACATGCATTGCTGGGGGAAAACATTTCCTGTTAATGTAATCTGTACAAGTAGTTCAAACTAATATCATTTATAGAGTATGTAATGCAATCATATCTGACATATATTGTAAAACTTCATTGTTAAACACTTCACTTATATTATGTATATGAATTTCTCTGAATGTTTATTGAATTGCAATTCTGCTTCCTTTAATTCAAATTTGAATTGTAATACTAGATCCTGTTTTTGACATCAATTCAAATTCAAGAATTAAATTGGAATTTAGGAGTCCTTCTCACTTCAATTCTGAGTTGTGCACAAGCCTGATGTTTACTGAGTAGAGTCAAAATTCGGTTTACATTGCTGTCATGTTAGCATATTTTATCTATAATGAATGAGAGCTACTCTCTTTTTAAAACTCTAGTTGGCTGGTTTAATGATAAAATGAAAGTCGTTCAAATGCAAGGACGTAAACCGTTCTTTTGCAGATTCCCTAATTTAAGACACAATTTCGTGCTGTTACGTTTTATCATCAGCAATTCATCCTATTATTTCTTCAATTCATTACATCCTGTAATTATTTCCCCGCGATTTACAGACTTTAGAACAAAAACCCCTTTACACTGAGGAGGAGCTGAGAGAATACGAACAGCATCTGGTCAACGAGGAGCTCGACATAAACCAGAAGTCGGTGGAGCTGCAGAAACAGAGGGAGGAGCTGGAAAGGAAACAGGAAGAACTTAATGCTCAGAAGATTGGGCTACAGCAGGTACACTAAAAAAAAACGAATTATTTGCAGTTGAAATACAATCAGGAATCAAGTGTTTTCCATCGATAGTCTGCAGTCACTTGGCTGGTGCAGTAAATTGAGTAATATCCACACAGTGACCCATAGTTCAAATGATTTGAAATCATTTCTATTTGATGATTCACATGATTTGTTGGCATGATAGACACTTCCTTGTAGCAGCACGGTTGACCACACACAAACATGATGCAATTCAGTAGATTTCTGTGCATGTACAGCACCATTTACTGCTGCCACGTCTGAGCAGTGTGAGCAGGTTTAAGCAAACAAAACCCAGATTCAGCTGTTTTTTTCATGGCTCAGGGGATATAAAGGCATGTCAAAATGTAACTTAATGTGCAGTTATCGTCCTGCTGTGTTCTTACAACATTCTTACGTTAATAAATTGAGCAGATGTACCCACGTATTTTGTGATGCCCTATCGTTTTCCATTTTGTTTTCTCTTCTCAGGCAGTAGAAGAAATGGAAAGGATAAAAACTGAGACCAAACGTAAGTATAACATTGCAAAGACAGTTGTTTAAACTTAATTTAACCAAGGAGAGTTGACACAGAGCTAAGCATGGGCCAGTTACCGGTTTCAAGGTTTAAAAAAAAGTCAAGGTTTCAAAACCACTAACATTTTCTGTCATACCGTTCCTATGGTATGAGCTGTTTTTTATGACTGGTCAAGGACAGAAAGTACAGTTTAGTAATCCATCTCCCTGCCAGTGTGAAGAGTGTTTTAAAAATAAAATACATTGGGCTCCTGGGTAGCTCACCTGGTAGAGCAGGCGCCTATATACAGAGGTTTACTCCTTGACGCAGCGGCCGCGGGTTTGACTCCGACCTGCGGCCCTTTGCAGCATCTCATTTCTCTCTCTCTCCCCTTTTATGTCTTCAGCTGTCCTATATAAATAAAGGCCTAAAAATTGCCCCCCAAAAAAATACATTGTGTTCAATGGATGCTGCAGGAATAGCAACGTGGATTTCGGTGCCTCATTCTCGTGCCACTGATATGCCTGCACTTCTCTCTGATGCTCTGAAACAGAAACATCGCTGCACATGACGCTAGTTAACACCAAAGAATTTCTAATAAGGGAAGAAGTTCCACTCTCTCGTTACTTCCTGCTTCTGAACTGGTTGCAGTTCCACCAGAGTTCCATATAGTGCAGAATGAATGGGACTCTATGGAGCTGTACCCCTCAAAATCCACTTTTCTCAGGATATCATTTTTTGTCTAGTAATTTGAATGTTGCATTCGAAAGGGGAGGCTAAGAAAATACACACTGCTGGGTGTTAGATTTTTTTAAAGTGGCTTTTTTGTTCTAAAAAGCCTTCTAAAATGTCAATGACGTCATACACATATATGGCCAGAGATACTGCTTTACGGCAAGCTCTGAGTCGCTTCCTTTGTTCTCTTGAAGCATCGACAACACAGCTGACAGGTTAGCCTCTCCCTGTTAATACAACACAGCTGACAGGTTAGCCTCTCCCTGTTAATACAACACAGCTGACAGGTTAGCCTCTCTCTGTTAATACACGTGCTAGAAAGAGGTTTGCTAATGTTTTAAAGACCACGCCGAAATATTCACTCTGACATTCTGGTTCTGCTTTGGATGCCGTCAAGCGGGATCTCCGATCGTAATCAGTCCTTCACTGACCAATCAGCATTCATTAGCAGAATGCTAGCGTGTTATGGGCAACAACGACTCATCCTGTAAGAAATCGAAAGGACACAAGTACTCGTTCATTCAACTTTTGACCTATAATCCATGTTGAACTTGCAAAAACTACAATCAAATCTGAGATTTCTCAACGACAATCAGGCGAAAGAGACAAATTTAGCCGTTTAGCTCCATAAAGTCCCATTCATTTAGCACTGGACCGCGATCACCCCCAGTGGAACTCTGGTGGAACTGCAACCAAAGTAGGTACAATGGGGCTGAATAGGGAGTGGAACGGCTTTCCGTAGACGGGCTTTGTTAACACTATACTCGACAGCAGCTAACGTTAGCCTACCACTAGCTAGTAGCTGGATTAAACACGGCTAAACGGTGTAAAGTGTGACTGTATTTCACTGTAGAGGATTCCGACCCCGGGATGTAACAATCTGCAGCTGCTGTTGTCGGAAAAACACAGACGGTGCGTTCAATGAAACTGGTAATTTACAGCCTCGTGGTGCATTCAAAGTTGTTGTTAAATTCAAATGTGTCACTAGATTAAATATATAATAAACAAATACAAATCTTAAAATCAAGTTCATAAAGTCACTTTCTTTGCATTCATTTGATTCCCAATCAAGATACACTGGTAAGAATGGCTGTCCATTGTTAATATGAACTTAAAAACTGTTCTGAAATGCAAAATAATAGAATTTTAAACTTGTGATAAAACATGCAATTAATCGCGATTAACTATAGAAAATCAACGATTAATCGCAATTAAGAAAATGTAATTGTTTGACCAAAAAAAATACATTTTAAAGCTGTAATTGCAATATCGCAATACCATGAAACCGTGATATTTTTGGTGAAGGTTATCATCAGAATCGTATACCGGCCCATGCCTACACAGAGCACAGACCTTTACAATAACACTCAACAGTTAAAGGGGTGCTTCTGCCATTTATTATTACATTTCTATAAAGTTCGGGAACTTATAAGAGATATTTAAAAAGAACAGTCACAATCAAAGTAGCAGAGGCCAAGACATCCTGATTTTTAGTCCCTAGTATGAAAATATGAAAAATACTTGAACCTGTAATTCCCATAATTCCCAAAACTTTGGAAACCTCTCTCTAGAACCACAGTATAGATCATACAACTGTTTTCACAGGGTGAATAGCCCTCCTTGTGACAAGTAAACTAAATCTTATTTGTAAAATCAGTGGGGTGCCCCTTTTGTAAAGGTGCAGTATTGAGACATTTCTGCGCCCCCCCCAGTAGTAGCCTCCAAAAACTCAGCTGCCATTAGGATAAATTGCAAATGGGCAGGGGACAATTGTCCTTCACGATCATGTAAATGCAACTCATTAACTTGTACAGATATGACTCTCTTTTTCCAGAGCCGGGCGCTGCTGTAGCTGGAGGTGAACCAGCACCATTTGTACCAGGAAACAATCAACCAGTGCCCCCTGGCCACCAGCAGCCAGATGTACCAGTGCCAGGACACTCTTAGCGGGCATGAGCGTGCATGTGTGTGTTCACCTTGTAATGATTCCAATTTTCCAGTTTTGTTTAGGATTTTCAAAACACCACTTGAGAAAAATGTGCCCAAATATTAAGAGCACTTCAGGCTTCAGATTTGGTGCCAGTGCCCATTATGCCCATTGGGGCTGCATAAATCAGAATTGTGGAGCTGGTCCAGTTATTTTGTAAACAATCAACCCTTTTGTTTTTGTCATTTTGGTCTTTTTATCACAGCGAGGACTTTGTTCTCCTGGGGAAGTGCTTTGGGGAGAAACGGCGGAGCCTGAAAAGTGAATGTTTTTTTTTTAGTGCACACTGTAGGTCATTGTCACTGTCTCTTAGAGGACACACTTTGAAAATGGTTTATTTATTTCATTAAAGAGAGCTGATTATTGCATAAAAATGAATGTCAAACTTAACATTAGATATGATGTAGTGCTGCTATCTTAAGCTTGAAATGGTCCTATTTACATTTTTCATATAGTAATATAGAAATTTAACATTCCTCACATTTCCTTAGTAGAGCAAATATTCTGGATCCATAAAATATTGTATTCTTAACTTGCATTTCATCATGTTAATTTTAAAATGTGACCATGTGGGTTTAAAACATAGACTATCAATCAATATTTCAAAATCACAGTTGGTTTTGTTCTCTAATACCTCTA
This sequence comes from Sander vitreus, assembly GCF_031162955.1. Taxonomy (NCBI): domain Eukaryota; kingdom Metazoa; phylum Chordata; class Actinopteri; order Perciformes; family Percidae; genus Sander; species Sander vitreus. Next base: position 8,018,329 of record NC_135862.1, read on the forward strand.
CTGTTTAATATAAGATTTTGGGAGGGCTCCAGACTGCAGCAGTTACCCATAATTATCATCAGCTATCAATTAGTTGTTTTTACAGACCTTTTGTTGTGAAACTCTTTGTGAACATTTCCTAAAATGCGTATGTCCTGTGGACCAGATGATTGAAGAACATATTTAGTTTACAGATATACATTATTCTATTTAAATCTTTAATTTAATATAAGTGTGCTGGTGTTAGAGTGATAATTGTATGGATTCCAAAGTGGTTTTATGTGTACTGTGAGTTTGTGTGTGTGTGTGTGTGTGTGTGTGTGTGTTAATATTGGTGATTTGTTTTTCATGGTAGAATCATTTCTAATTTATTTATTCTCTACGCCACTGTAACGAAACTGCAGCAGGTTGAATTGGGCCTTGTCTCTCTCATAGGTGATGGGAAACTTTAATTAAATTACAGATAGTCACATGGTCAAGACTATGTTGATATTATGTCCCTTTCAAAAAGCACGTCCTGTGTGAGAAATTCATGAAACTGTTGTACAAGGTTTGAATGTGAACAATAAAACGAATGAGCTTGCAGGTTTGAGGTCTGTTTCTCTTTTAATCATACACATTAACTGAGTCACTGACACCATCATATTTAAAATGGAAAAACAGTGTGGGATCTAAAGTGACATATTGATTATTTTAGACAAAACTAACTTGATAAAACATTAATACATTCCAGGTATGGATCAATCAATTTTTAGGTCCTAAAACACTACAATTAAAAACAGTCAAAAAATAATATCTTTATATCTCCCTGCCTTGGTTATTGCAACCAGTTCTATTTTGGTATCACCCAGTCTCGTTTATCTTGTCTCCAACTAGTTCAAAGCAAGAGTTTTGACAAGGTCAAAAAGAGGAGAGCACATTACTCCCATTCTTGCCTCCATACACTGGCTGCCTGCCAGAATAGGGCGGGGTAGAGATTCAGTTTCCATACGCGGCATTGAAGCGCTCCATGAGGTAGTCGCCTCCTGTAACTGGGGGGTATTTGTTGGAGCCGTCGCAGCAGGTGATCAGAGCCTCATCATCCGGCTGGACGAAGAAAGCCAGAGACTGACGTGTGCCGGAGTCTCCGGCAGGGGGCAGCACAACTCTGTGGAGCTGAGGGGGAGGGGACAATAATAGTTAGTTAGTAATTAATAGTTCTACTTATGCTGGGATTTGTATCCTAGTATTTCTTAAAGGTCCCACATTATGCTCCTTTTAAGCTTCATACTTGTATTTGGGGTTTCTGCCAGAACATTTTTTACATGCTTTAAAAGGTCCCATGGCATGAAAATTTGACTTTATGAGGTTTTTTTTAACATTAATATGAGTTCCCCCAGCCTGCCTATGGTCCCCCAGTGGCTAGAAATGGCGATAGGTGTAAACCGAGCCCTGGGTATCCTGCTCTGCCTTTGAGAAAATGAAAGCTCAGATGGGCCAATCTGGAATCTCCTCCTCATGAGGTCATAAGGAGTAAGGTTACCTCCCCTTCCTCTGCTTTGCCCGCCCAGAGAATTTGGCCCGTCCATGACAAAGAGAGAGACATCATGGCTTGCAAACAAGCAAAGTGGCAGTTGGTCAAGGCCACACCCCCACTCTCCACCTTGCCCCCCCTCTCTCCTCCTCAAAAGCTACAGACACAGAAATGGCACATCCTAAGGAAAGCTCATTGTGGGACTGGCTCTAGTGGCTGTAATTCTGCACCAAGGCTGAATTTCGGGAATAGAGACTTCAGATACAGTATTAGGGGACCACTAAGGCCTATATAAAAGGATCCAAAAAGCAGCATGTCATATGACCTTTAATGTTAAAAAAACCCATTATTTTTCTCATACTGTCTGTCTGAATATACCTGTATTCAGCCTCTGTCTGAAACGCTCCATTTGAGCACCTGTCTCTTTAAGTCCCCCTCCCCAAAAGGCCCGGTCTGCTCGGATTGGTCAGTGTTGTCAGGGTCTTCTGAATTTGATGTACGTACATTTGCGAATGTACCGTTATCAGCACTGTTGCTGCACTTTCTACATATATATAGTATAGTTGTGACAACACAACTGTACGGAAGTCTAGACGGCTCATTTAAACGCATCGTTTCTAAATACGGGCTGTGTGGATTGAGCGTTTTGATACTTTCAAAATATTTATAATATAGCACCTCAACCTGTTTTATAATTTTTTTAAAAGATGTGGAAATCTCACTTTTTACAATATGGGACCTTTAACAGGGCTTTGTCAATTCTATCAAACACCTTTACTTGGCTGACATCTTCACAAGCAAAAAGAGGACCTCTTGTAGACCAGTTAGGCCTTGAACTTGTCTTGTTAAATCATCACATAATTCATTTTTTTATTCATTTTTTTTTATTCTTTCTCATATCGTTGTAAAACAAACTACCAAAGGTTTTTTATTCAGATGTGATATACATCTGCAAAATGTTTCTCTCCACTTACCACAGAGACAAACTGATCATTGGTCCAGCGCTGCATCAGGTCGGCGACATTGATGAGGACGGCTCCGGGGACGAAGGGAACACAGATGAATTCACCTGAACGTTTTCGCACCTGAAGGTTAACAAGTGTCAGGTGGATTACATGCCTAAAGATTTCTTTGACAGTAACAAATATTAAAACAAATTTCCAACTGTCTGGTACAGTAATCCTCGACTTTAAAAGACAAAGGTTAAGTGGTAGTTTGTAATTGTCTTGCATCCAGAAGTGGAGATGTCAGCGGTTGGGCTGGGTACTGAATTTGATACTATTTATGCACTGACCAAATTGCCTCCTTAGTATCGAGTATAAAAAAAATACCTCGTCATTCAATACCAAATTTCGATACCTTAGGTATAATCTCATCAGCGTAAGTCAGCCAATAAGCATGTAGCATTTCTGTGATTGCCTAACGTTACACATCGCAGAGACGCAGGAAAAACTCTACGTTACGCACAGAGACGAGGCTCACGCAGTAGGAGCTGAAAAACAAATAAATAGATTTGTGCCGTAATGTGTAATGTTGTAATTTCTTTTTGTTAAAATGGATTTTTTGAACGATACTCAGCCCTAGTCAGTGGTGTTACCTGCAGACCCTCAGAGCTGCTAAACAACAAGGTGATGCTGCCATAGTCGGAATGTTCTCCACATCGCAGCTGACCCTCCTTCACTTTCTCATGGTTTACTGGTGGGTAGTACAGAGACCGCAGTGTTGTGCCATTCTGATCAGCTAGAGGAGACACAACAACACTGTTAAGACCTGCCTGGTATATTAATATCACAAGAGTTTACATTGGGCCTAAAAACCAAGAACAAGAAAGTACACCAAGGCTCGGCTGTCTGAGAATATCTTTAATAGAGGTGTTGTTCCAGTAAATATGAGCCAACGTGTAAGTCAAGTCAAACATTGTGCTGCTGAGTGAGAAGACTCACTCACTGCAACTTAGTGAGTTAGTTTTTAGAGCGAGGAAAGTAGAGCTGCAAAGATTAATTGATTAGTTGTCAACTATTAAATTGATCGCCAACTGTTTTGATAATCGGTTTGAGTCATTTTTAACACATAAAAATTCTCTGATTCCAGCTTCTTAAATGTGAATATGTTCCAGTTTCTTCTCTCCTCTGTGACAGTAAACTGAATATATTTGAGTTGTGGACAAAACAAGACATTTGAGGACGTCATCTTGGGCTTTGGGAAACACTGATCAACATTTTTCAATATTTTCTGACATTATTTTAGACCAAACAGCAAATGAATCAACAATGCAAATAATCACAGCCCTAAAGGAATGTTTAAATCACTAAACCAGCTGGGAAATTTTTGTGTAGTGGGATCTACATGGATAATGCTATACTTCCCTACAAACTATCAGCTCTGTGCCTGTGGGCAGATCTCTTTGTTTTCACCTGCTCAGCAGAATACAATTTTGTGAATGTGAGATGTGCTTCTCCGGGAACCATCACCTTATCGTGGTGGAGAGGTTTGTGTGTCCCTATGAACCTGAGGGCTGTGTTGTCTGGAGCTTTGTGCTCCTGGTAGGGTCTCCCAAGGCAAAGTGGTCTCAGGTGAGGGGCCAGACAAAGAATGGTTCAAAAATCCTATGAAAAATCGAGGAAGGGATGAAGTGACCCTGCCCGGAGGAAGCCCGGGGCCCCCGTCTGGAGCCAGGCCCAGATGGAGGGCTCGTCAGCGAGCGTCTGGTGGCCGGGTTTGCCACGGAGCCCGGTCGGGCACAGCCCGAAAAAGCTACGTGGCGGACATCCCTCCATCCCATGGGCCCACCACCTGTGGGAGGAACCGCTGGGGTCGGGTGCGCTGCCACATGGGTGGCAGTGAAGGTCAGGGGCCTTGACGGACCAGACCCGGGCAGCAGAGGCTGGCTCTGGGGGACGTGGAATGTCACCTCTCTGTGGGGGAAGGAGCCGGAACTTGTGCGGGAGGTGGAGCGCCACCGGTTAGATCTGGTGGGGGCTTACCTCTACGCACAGTCTTGGTTCTGGAACCATACTCCTGGATAGGGGTTGGACTCTTTTCTTCTCCGGAGTTGCCCAGGGTGTGAGGCGCCGGGCGGGTGTGGGGATACTCACAAGCCCCCCCGGCTGAGCGCCGCTACGTTGGAGTTTAACCCGGTGGGACGAGAGGGTCGCCTCCCTACGCCTGCGGGTTGTGGGGGGAAAAACTCTGACTGTTGTTTGTGCATATGCACCAAACAAGAGTTCAGAGTATTCGGCCTTCTTGGAGACCTTGAGTGGAGTCCTGCATGGGGGCTCCAGTCGGGGACTCCATAGTTCTGCTGGGGGGACTTCAACGCGCACGTGGGTAATGATGGAGACACATGGAGAGGCGTGATTGGGAGGAACGGCCTCCCTGATCTAAACCAGAGTGGTTGTTTGTTGTTGGACTTCTGTGCTAGTCATGGATTGTCTATAACAAACACCATGTTCGAACATAGGGATGCTCATAAGTGTACTTGGTACCAGAGCACCCTAGGCCAAAGGTCAATGATCGATTTTATAATCGTTTCATCTGATCTGAGGCCATATGTTTTGGACACTCGGGTGAAGAGAGGGGCGGAGCTGTCAACCGATCACCATCTGGTGGTGAGTTGGGTCAGGGGTGGGGGAAGACTCTGGACAGACCTGGTAAGCCCAAACGGGTAGTGCGGGTAAATTGGGAACGTCTGGAGGAGGCCCCTGTCCGACAGACTTTCAAGTCACACCTCCGGCGGAGCTTTTCGTGCATCCCTGTGGAGGCTGGGGGCATTGAACCTGAGTGGACAATGTTCAAAGTTTCCATTGCTGAAGCTGCGGTGAGGAGCTGTGGTCTTAGGGTCTTAGGTGCCTCAAGGGGTGGTAACCCACGAACACCGTGGTGGACACCGGTGGTCAGGGAAGCCGTCCGACTGAAGAAGGAGTCTTTCCGGGATATGTTATCCCAGACGACTCCGGAAGCAGTTGCAAGGTACCGAAGGGCCCGAAGGGCTGCAGCCTCTGCCGTGAAAGAGGCAAAGCAGCGTGTGTGGGAGAAGTTCGGAGAAGACATGGAGAAGGACTTTCGGTCGGCACCAAGGTACTTCTGGAAAACCGTTCGCCACCTCAGGAGGGGGGAAGGGGAACCATCCAAGCTGTGTACAGTAAGGATGGGACGCTGTTGACCTCAACTGAGGAGGTAATAGGGCGGTGGAAGGAGCACTTTGAGGAACTCCTAAATCCGACTAATACGCCCTCTATGGTAGAGGCAGAGCTGGAGGATGAGGGGGGATTGGCATCAATTTCCCTGGTGGAGGTTGCTGAGGTAGTTAAACAACTCCACAGTGGCAAAGCCCCAGGAGTTGATGAGATCCGTCCAGAAATGCTTAAAGCTCTGGGTGTGGAGGGGTTGTCTTGGTTGACACGCCTCTTCAACATTGCGTGGAAGTCTGGGACGGTGCCTAAGGAGTGGCAGACCCGGGGTGGTGGTTCCCCTTTAAAAAGGGGGGACCAGAGGGTGTGTGCCAATTACAGGGGTATCACACTTCTCAGCCTCCCGGTAAAGTCTACTCCAAGGTGCTGGAAAGGAGGGTTCGGTCGATAGTCGAATCTCAGGTTGAAGAGGAACAATGCGGATTCCGTCCCTGGTCGTGGAACAACGGACCAGATCTTTACTCTCACAAGGATCCTGGAGGGAGCCTGGGAGTATGCCCAACCAGTCTACATGTGTTTTGTGGATCTGGAGAAGGCGTATGACCGGGTGCCCCGGGAGATACTGTGGGAGGTGCTGCGGGAGTACAGGGTGAGGGGGTCCCTTCTCAGGGCCATCCAATCTCTGTACGACCAAAGCGAGAGCTGTGTCCGGGTTCTCGGCAGTAAGTCGGACTCGTTTCAGGTGAGAGTTGGCCTCCGCCAGGGCTGCGCTTTGTCACCAATCCTGTTTGTAGTATTTATGGACAGGATATCGAGGCGTAGTCGGGGTGGAGAGGGGTTGCAGTTCGGTGGGCTGGGGATCTCATCGCTGCTTTTTGCAGATGATGTGGTCCTGATGGCATCATCGGCCTGTGACCTTCAGCACTCACTGGATCGGTTCGCAGCCGAGTGTGAAGCGGCTGGGATGAGGATCAGCACCTCTAAATCGGAGGCCATGGTTCTCAGCAGGAAACCGATGGAGTGCCTTCTCCAGGTAGGGAATGAGTCCTTACCCCAAGTGAAGGAGTTCAAGTACCTTGGGGTCTTGTTCACGAGTGAGGGGACAATGGAGCGGGAGATTGGTCGGAGAATCGGCACAGCAGGTGCGGTATTACATTCAATTTATCGCACCGTTAGACGTAAAAAGAGAGCTGAGCCAGAAGGCAAAGCTCTCAATCTACCGGTCAGTTTTTTGTTCCTACCCTCACCTATGGTCATGAAGGCTGGGTCATGACCGAAAGAACAAGATCCAGGGTACAAGCGGCCGAAATGGGTTTCCTCAGGAGGGTAGCTGGTGTCTCCCTTAGAGATAGGGTGAGAAGCTCAGTTATCCGTGAGGAGCTCAGAGTAGAGCCGCTGCTCCTTTGCGTCGAAAGGAGCCAGTTGAGGTGGTTCGGGCATCTGGTAAGGATGCCCCCTGGGCGCCTCCCTAGGGAGGTGTTCCAGGCACGTCCAGCTGGGAGGAGGCCTCGGGGGAGACCCAGGACTAGGTGGAGGGATTATATCTCTAACCTGGCCTTGGGAACGCCTCGGGATCCCCCAGTCGGAGCTGGTTAATGTGGCCCGGGAAAGGGAAGTTTGGGGTCCCCTGCTGGAGCTGCTACCCCCGCGACCCGACCCCGGATAAGCGGATGAAGATGGATGGATGGAATGTGAGATGTGCCACACATGCTCAGGAGACTCCATTCGGATACACAAAGGATCACAGTGTTGCAACACATCAGCTGATCTAGACTCATTGACTGTCCTCAGCTTAAACCCAGGCAACAATAACACACTCCAAAGTGAGAGTAGTAAGTGTACATACTTCCTATTAAACGGTGCGCACTCAGGAACACCTCCGGGTTCAGACCCAGACTGTGGGCCATCACCCTCAGCACCCGCAGACTTAGCTCTGTACAGCGCTGGAAGAAAGACGTCTGGACCTCCTGGAACCCTTTAACAGGTGGCCATTTCTACAGCAGAAGAGAACGGAATTAGATCCTGACGGATACTGGATTTCTGAGGATGACACTGATATTCATATTTGAAAGTTGAAACATCTATTTATCTGCAGTTTTGAAATATGGGCTGAGCAGGGCACTTGATAAGGATAGAGGGTGCCCTATGCCGTACAGACTGTAAAGCCCCTTGGGGCAAATTGGTGATATTGGGCTACATAAATAAAATTGACTTGACTCTGCTCTCTAGGGAACATGTAATGGGAGACGTTTTTTTTAATGACCTCAAATACATTTCAATCATGGCATTATTGTGCCGCAATTTCTTGTTTCCTGTATCTGTCGATACTGATATATCTTTGATAAATCAATGTCGGCTGATAACATTAGCAGATTAATTCATCAATCAGGCTGCAAATAGAACAGAACATTCTCTGGTCAAAAACACCCCCTATAGAGTAACTTGTAATTTGACCTCCAAACTAATATAGAATAAAGTTAACTTTTTTCTAACTCTTTTATGTGATCAAAGTCTGTCAAGCTTTGATAGTTAATCTTTACAATGTCAGGGTGTAGTGAAGCATAGTTGAATGCCTCCTTTAGGTCTCCAGGCTGACGTGGATTCAACCTAAAAAAAAAAGAAGTTGTTTAAATTTATAACAAGTAAATTGTGCAGGCAAGCACACAATAAGTTGTGTTCATTTTCTGACACTACTTCTCAATCTCCAGAGACACCCAGCCGTGGTTGGGATTGTTGGCAAAGCTTTTCCTGTTGAAAGGTTGTTTCACTTCATCTGGCTGCAGGAAGAATGTCTTGGATATGGCCATAACACGATCCACCTATCCAAACACACCAGGAGAAAAGATGCATTTCCACTTTAAGCACTACATTTGTCTGAGTTCTTTAGTTACTTTTCAGATTACAATATTGCATACCCCTCCTGTCCAGTGAAAACCATGCATCTCCAAATTTAGTGATTTTGACTTTGAATGTTTGAAGAAACAAAAGGATAAATTGTTCCTTAAAGTGTCGAGACAATTAAGCTAAATAATCTATTTTAAAAAATTGGATCAGCTGGAAAATGCATCGTTAAAAAGCTGAAAACAGGGCTGTTTGTCTGACACCATGAAAAGTTGAATTTAGAGATACAAACACAAGATGGTCTAGAATATATTGCATTGTGTAGATTACCAACAGTAGGCTATACAGTATAAAGGAATTCAAATTAGCATACAGTAATATTAATCCAAAACATCATAATACTAAAACACTGACTTTCACTTACACATACTTTACATACATTTACATTTCACCCTTGTGTTGTCTTCCCTTCAACCTTGGAAAAAAAACACTTTTTTTCCCCGACGTTTTTGACGCCTGTTTTCAGTTTGTTTTTGCTTTTTCCAACGTTTTAAATTTTTCTTCTACTCATTTTCAGCGCTTATTTCTACGTCCCATGTTTTCTGATATAGAACAAAAATTTAAAACGGGATCATGTGACCCGAAGTCGTTTTCTGTAGCTGACATTTTGACTCTAGTAAGGTTTTGCATGCAGGACTTTTACCTTTGGTCTAGTGGAGTATTTTCACAGTGTGGAACTACAGCTTTTCTGAATACTTTTTCCACCACTGCAACAAACCAAACGTTATACAAAAATGTCACTTTATTTGCTTTTCTCACCTCCTCCTGAGTGATCCCAGTGTTCTTCAGAAAAACAAAACCAACTTCTGTAAAAGCTGTTTTCAACTCTTTGCTTAAGTTCCGCATCTGGTCGTCAGTAACATCTTCCTTACTCAGGCTGTATGCGCCAAAGTCCACCACTGGAATGCTCATTTTTAAAAAAAAACAAAAATGTGTTTCTGAAAGGTATGTAAAGTACAGGATATAATAATAACAACAAACAGTAAGCAGAGAAGTTGCCAGCAGTGGCTGCGAACCATAGACAGTATATAAAACTGCCAACTCATTCTGTTATTACCATGTGACCTTTTCCAGCCAATAGGAAAAGAGTTCCCAATCAAACTAAATTGCCATAAACTATATAAAATGGGAAATTACACAACCGTTATCTTTGTCACCTTTGGATGCTGTTTGCAGGTGAAGTAAGGGTAGCATTTGGCCAACAGTGATCCCAATCATTTTACAATTCAACAAGTTGAGATTCTGTCTACTTTAGTTTCTGTGGTGGAACTGAGAAGATGCTTGATTTGACGAAAGAGTGGAACATCTCCTTTGCAGGATGCGGTTTTATGGGGGTTTATTATGTTGGCGCCTGCTGCTGTATCCTTGAACGGTTCCCTCGCTTAATACAAGATGCCTCTAAAATCTGTGGAGCGTCTGCAGGTGCTGTGATGGCAGCTATTATTTCTGTTGGAATCCCCATCGGTGAGCTGAACGTTCCTTCTCGACTAACCAAACGTCATTCAAAAATCTGCCAGTTTAACGCAGCGTTGGTAATTAGCAAATTGCTGGGTTGAATGAAACAATGTTCAAGATGCTATTTAAATCATGACATTTTATTATATAATTCGGCATAGATGTAATGCACTTTATAAGACTCAGTGCGTGTACCCACATGGACCTCATTAGTCTCCTCATGGACATACACCAGAAAGCCTTTTGATCTGTGGAATTGTTGCTCTTTGCATGTTGTTTGGACAACTCAGATTTTCTGAATTCAACAGTTAAAAAAGGTAACCAACCTGTGCACAGTTTAGAGATTTTCTTTGCTTTAGTTGACCTTCCATCACTTTGGCACAGAGTTTTAACTAGCCAGACACAGACGGAATTTAAAACAAGAAATGCCAACACAAAAACAAACAAAAGAAAAATAACCTTAACACTTGAATGGGCAGTTTCATTTTCAGATTGGGTAATCTTAATTTCTAAAATCTCAGGATTTCTATTTTTAAAGTGCATCTGCAGTGTTTTGTGAAAGACACTTTTCAGCTGTGAGTTTCTAATCATGTAGAAATGTTTGCAATCAAACAGATCCTTAATAGTTTTTATTTAGAAAATAAATAGTTTCCAGTTCAGCATTTCTACAATACATGCACTCTAATTACTGTTTCTTTGTGCAGAGAAATGCTGTGCTGATTTGATGCGTATGGCCAAAGAGGGCAGGAAGCGCAAACTGGGGCCCCTGCACCCGGCTTTCAATCTGTTGCAGATAGTACGAGACTCTCTGATGGAGGGCCTTCCAGAAGACGCCCATGTTCGAGCCTCTGGGAAGCTCTGTGTGTCCCTGACCAGAGTGCCTGATGGGAAGAACGAACTAGTGACGAAGTTTGACAGCAAAGAGGAGCTTGTTCAGGTATATTTTACAATTTGAGAGGAAAGCTAAGCCTTTTTATCCAGAGGAAACTCTTCAGAGACACTTTAGTGTCTTAAAACGGATGCAGCTGTAAATTGAGGAATATGTGGGGGCCGTACCTTCCTTGAGCAGAACTGGAGGAGTGATTTTTTTCCAATAGTTTACGGTCATATCTGATTTTATCTTGTAATTTTAACCAGCCCTGTCTCTTTTTAAAGTAAGACTTAAAATGGTATTAACTCTTGTCGAAATTTTAAAGAACTTAGCGTTTGTGTAACCACAGAGAGGTTTTTGTTTCTGTAAATAATTTGCAGTAATGTCTGCCTTTTTCCAGGCCCTCTTATGCAGCTGCTTCATCCCTTTCTACTGTGGTGTGATACCACCTACTTACCGTGGAGTGGTGAGTGAACCAGGAAGCTAGGACATGCAACGTTTTCTCTTAAGCCAGGACATTTATAGTGAGCTTCACTCAGTCGGTCAACGTTCCAGCTCAGCATAATTTAGTACTCCTTTATGGGGAACAGTTTACCTTGAAACTGCATCTAGACTGAGTTAAATGCCACCTCATGTGGTTAAATTAAAGCAAAATGTCAACTGTTTTTAATCGGTATTGATGTTCTTAACCTCAACTTATCTGTGTTGTGGCCACTAGTCTTGGTGTAGTAGACCTATCCTGCTACCAGAGTGCACAGCCCTAAATGTTCAAATTCTGGCATATAGTGAAGGGTTTAGGCGTGAATGCACATGTAAGGAAATACACAAGCTCTACAATACCTTACGGAAAAATGCAACAAAATATTAGACCACAAACTACTGCCTCCTAATATTTCTAAAGTTCAACCTACAGTTCTTAGACACAGCGTCAACAATTACAAAGTGTCACATAGTTTTAGTTATTTTGTGTGACTTTATTCTAATCTATACAGGGGGGTTGCAGTCCACTCAAACTTTATACTTGCACAATATTACCTATCAGGTGGATTTAGTTACTGCATATGTTTTATTACATCTTCATGATAACAGTGTACAATATTATGGACAATGTTCATAATTATGTTATATAAGAACTTATGTTTATGATGGTTATAGTGTGCCTTAATACATTTATGGTTTTTCCACTGATCAACTTCCTCGTTTTCCACTCAGCATTATGTGGACGGTGCGATCAGTGACAACCAGCCTCAGTGTTACACAAAAAACACGATCACGTTCTCTGCGTATGCCGGCGAGAGTGACCTCTGCCCTCGGGATAGCATGCTAATCTTCCACGAGGTGCGCTTCAACAACGTCAGCATCCAGGTCAACTCAGAGAACGTATACAGACTCACCAGCACCTTCTTCCCCCCGCCGCCTGAGGTGAGACACAGAAGCTACTGACTCTCGGCTGCAGCAGTTAAAAGATTTATATTTGTTTACATTAAACCTGAAGTATCTGTCATGCAACTATTTCATTTATGTGAGACATCTCTAAGCGTAGAAAAGGCATTAAAGTTCAGAGATGATGCAAAGGAGTCAAACCAGTACAGGATTCCTCTACAGTGAGACAATATGCTATTTGATAATCTTAACACTAACCGATATCCACACTTATGGGCCACCCATGTGTCTTGAAGGAGATGAAAACATGTTTCCAAAGTTTGTTGTTAAGTCCTCCCTCATCCAAAGTTTGGCTGAATGACTAAAATTTCTTTTAATGTCTCCTTTTTGCCTTCTGCTGGTCAGAAATTGCTTATTGCTATGTACAGCACACAAACATGTTCCATTGATGTTGATACCAATGGACTGAACGCCTGCAATATTGTGTATATACATCAGGGATCTTAAACAGGGCTTCTGGGACCCCTAGGAGGTCCTCAAAGTCAATGCAGGGGGACCTCCAAATTAGTCTTAATGTTTTAAGTTTTTTAAAAACTTAAAAGTCTTAACAGGAATCTAACATTATCAACAAATATAAATCTGCCCCTGATGATGGGCTTACTGGCCTATAGGTAAAGTAACCATCCACAGATACAGATCATCCTAACATTAAAACATGATTTATAAAATCATGCCAACAAGTATTATTATTATTATTATATTTTATGCAAAAAAGGTATGTATAAAGGTTTTAGACCGCCTTACCTGTTATTGTAGGCCCAGTTTAATATAAAACTTCATTTTATACAATATATGTAGTAGGGGGTCCCTGCTTGTCTCTCTTTCAGTTAAGGGGTCCTTGGCTTAAAAAAAACGTTTAAGACCCCTGATATAGATTAAGCAGATTTAGCTTGCATCCTCACCCAGCACCCCTTTTTATTTATTTTTTTATTTTACAGGCAATGGCTGAAATCTGCCAGAAGGGCTATATGGATGCTCTCTGCTTCCTACAAGATAACAGTAAGGACATATTAATGGGATAGGGGAAGAAGTGTTGGTTTTTTTTTATTCTACTAGCAGCAGTATTCCAGTGCTTCTTATTGCAGAAAATGTCTCAATTTAAATGCCCATCACAGATCTGATCAGCACCGATAGTCCCATGAAGAGTTTGGAGACAAACTGCTGTGAGTGGAAGATGAAGGAGCTGGCTGAAGCTGAAGAGTCCAATGAGAACGCACAACGGAATGGACTGAAACCACATCAGAAAGGACACTGGTGGCTGGATCCACAGCTCATAGAAAACCTCCCAGTTGCCATCAAAAAAGGTAAGGACAGGGTGGCTGACATGGTTGTGATCAGCACGGACATCCTCATTCATACTTAAAATATATATATACCAACGCCAGTAAGGTAAATGTAATGCTGTAAAACTAAATATGTAATGTTTGTTTTTTCACTGTGTTTGTGTCAGTGTTTTGTGAGGCCTGTAGGGAGGCGCATACTACGGATGCTGGTCTGTTATCCCAGATGACCGAGTACCTGCCAAAGAAGGTGATTTCCTATTTGCAGATGCCCTGTGCTCGACCCATTGACTCAGCCTTCTCTCTAGCCCAGAGGTACGGTGTATTAGCCAGGCTTTGTTCAACCTGTTACAATACCATCGTCCAAATAATTTCTAATATAGCTAAACGGACTGCAAGCCTATCTCCTCTGTGATCATGAAATCTAAACAGGTTACAACAAATGCTTCACATGATTTGCACTTTGGCGTAGATGTATAATTGACTATGAACCACAGATGGATATTTAGGTAATGATAATGGTCTATTATTATTTTCAAGGATAGTCTGCTGCAGTATCTAGGGCATTAAGTCTCTTCAGTATCTTACAATTAAGCACATTGAGGCTTCATACTTCTACTCTGCTATATTTGAGAGAAATATTGTAGTCCACTACATCTCTGACAGCTGGAGTTGCTTTGGAAATAAAGTTATTTTTTTATTGACATAAGCTGCTAATATACAGTAGCATTAAATCACCTCTTTCAGTCTATCTATTCTTCCTGCCAGAAATAAGTTTTTTTTTTTTTTTTTTTTGTTTGCTTTTGTTTTGTCCATTTTTCGTTATTTGCTATTTGACTCGCCAAGACTTTGGCTGTTCTTTCTTAGACTTGTGGACTGGATCCCAGATGTACATAGGGACATGAGCTGGCTCTACGGCATGGCTGGAGACATGTGCAAAAATGCTTGGAAAGACAAGGACCGGTATGCAGTGTAATCATTTCTTCTGTCCAGATCTTTATAAATGTGCAGACTGTGTTGTGCAAATGAAATGCCTTTGAGAAAAAGAAGGGAAAAAAAACCTCCCGCTTGGTGGTACTTCGAGCTAAATGCCACTGTTATAAACTTTCTGGAGAAGCAAAGTGGAGAACTGACACACAACAGCTGCCTGCCATTCCTCACAAGATGAATCCTTGTCTCTACCCTGTGCTTTTTCCAGGGAGTCGTCAAGACTGCCACTAAGCCTGAATCAGAGAAAAGAGACAAAGACTCTCCCAACGGCCTCAGAAACCACTCTCCCCTCCAGTCTTACCCTCACCTGGAACACACAAGAGGAGTTGGACCACATGCCTTTGACTCCACCTCTCACACCCATTGTCAGCCCCACCTCTGGGTTTGGTGAAGCTGCCACAGATTTGCCTAAAAGCGCAGGTACAGGCTGGGGTTTGGGCAGAGCTGTGGGGTGGATCCGAAATATTACTTGCGAGCAAACTTCAGACCTCAAGAAAACTGATGATTCAGTGTCCTTTTCTGCATTCAAGTAACTCTATTGGATAATTAATAATAATTGATAATAAAAAATAATTGGATATTGTACTGAAAGAAGAAAGCAAATGTTGAATAAATTATTGCAAAAATATCCTGTGTTTTGTGGCGTCACTATCAAAGAAAATCAGTGGGTTTCTTAAATGTATGTACAGTAGTACTAACTCTTCTGGCTTGCTGGACATCTATGTCCTCCCTCATCCTCCAGCTCTCTCCCATGAGTTTATCTTTTGAAAAAAAGAAGGTTCTATGTCTGTTAAAGCTTCACTAATCCATAGTTTTATATTAACGACTTCTTTTACTCTGCAAGTGCAGTGCCTGAAATAAGCCTGTACATTTGATTTTTGTCTACATGAGTACCCTTCTGAAAGTTAACAGTATTATTAATGGGCTAATATCATATACTGTATATAAAGTCTATGACTAATATTTATACCTGTGACAGTAGCTCAGTCTGTAGGGACTTGGCTTCAGAACGAGAGGGTTGCTGGTTCAAGTCCCCGTATGAAGTGTGGACTGGTGTAAAGAGACCATTTTGATGCCTTGAATAAGGCACCGAACCCCCAACTGCTCTCGGTGTGTCTGTTCATGGGCAGCCCCCTCACTCTGACATCTGTCAGTTTAGTGCATGTGTATTTCAGGCCTGTATGTAATAACTAACAGAGTGAAGTAATGTAATTTCCTCTTGTGGGATCAGTGAAGTATGTCTTCTTTTCTTATGTAAAGTCAGACAGACATTCAGCACCCCCATATGGAATCTGATGACCATGAAGAGCAAGGGTGCCGTGTCTAGAGATATATACCCTCCCCTGCCGGTCTAGGCGAACGCTGCAACTCCTCACTCCCTAAATAAAAGTAGACTGTTCAACTGTGAGATTGGCTGTCAAATCAGGCTCCTTAGAGTCTCAATAGTCTTAACAGTCATTGATTCAGGGTCATACAATGGCCAATTAATATACAGTAAATATATCAAAGATGCATGCAATGATCATGTCATGTAACTGCTGAATTAGAGTACTGGCACCTTTTTGGTTCTAATTCAGGCACTGTAAGTGGAAGTATCTCACTGAGAATCATTACTCAACTGCAGTTCCTCTCAGCTCTTTGGAGCTTTTTAGCATCTTTTAGCTAATTATTTTGGTCTTTCTAGCAGTAGGAAGCTATACATGACCTGCTCAGCACCAAACCGCAGACAGACAAAGTTAGAGACTAGCTGGTGAGCATGGTGGAGCATTTAGCAGCTAAAGAGCCATATATTTTTCTCAGCTGGTGGTAGAATACTGGACATACATCCGTTGGGTGGACAGAAACACAACTCTAAATGAATGTTCCTCTGTGTCTGCTGGATTTGTAAATGGGCAACAGTTTGCTAACTTTTCTACATAACTTTACAAGGTGTTAATATGTCAGTGTTTTGTTCTGCTGCCCCCAAGTGGACAAAACAATTAACTATTAATGCTGCTTCAAGGTGAAATGAGTGTCTTCTTATAGTAGAATTTGAGCACTTTGTCATTTTAACAAAGAACAACAAAACAAATTGCCTTAGCATTCAAGAACTTAAGCTCCAGTGAGACAAAAGGTCTTATTACCGATTACTAACCTGATGTTAAAAAGCAGCTAAAATACGGAGGTCTTCAAATATAGATAGTACGGACAGAAAACAAAAACGTTTTATTAGTCACAGATGCTGTTGGAACAAAGAGAAAACAGCACTAGGTCATACATGTATGTGTGTGTGTGTGTGTATATATATATATATATATATATATATATATATGCACACAGTGGGGAGAACAAGTATTTGATACACTGCCGATTTTGCAGGTTTTCCTACTTACAAAGCATGTAGAGGTCTGTAATTTTTATCATAGGTACACTTCAACTGTGAGAGACGGAATCTAAAACAAAAATCCAGAAAATCACATTGTATGATTTTTAAATAATTAATTTGCATGCAATTTTATTGCATGACATAAGTATTTTATCACCTACTAACCAGTAAGAATTCCGGCTCTCAAAGACCTGTTAGTTTTTCTTTAAGAAGCTCTCCTGTTCTCCACTCATTACCTGTTTGAACTTGTTACCTGTATAAAAGACACCTGTCCACACATTCAATCAAACAGACTTCAACTTCTCCACAATGGCCAAGACCAGAGAGCTGTGTAAGGACATCAGGGATAAAATTGTAGACCTGCACAAGGCTGGGATGGGCTACAGGACAATAGGCAAGCAGCTTGGTGAGAAGGCAACAACTGTTGGCGCAATTATTAGAAAATGGAAGAAGTTCAAGATGACGGTCAATCTCCCTCAGTCTGGGGCTCCATGCAAGATCTCACCTTGTGGGGCATCAATGATCATGAGGAAGGTGAGAGATCAGCCCAGAACTACACGGCAGGACCTGGTCAATGACCTGAAGAGAGCTGGGACCACAGTCTCAAAGAAAACCATTAGTAACAAACTACGCTGTCATGGATTAAAATCCTGCAGCGCATGCAAGGTCCCCCTGCTCAAGCCAGCGCATGTCCAGCCCCGTCTGAAGTTTGCCAATGACCATCTGGATGATCCAGAGGAGGAATGGGAGAAGGTCATGTGGTCTGATGAGACAAAAATGGAGCTTTTTGGTCTAAACTCCACTCGCTGTGTTTGGAGGAAGAAAAAGGATGAGTACAACCCCAAGAACACCATCCCAACCGTGAAGCATGGAGGTGGAAACATCATTCTTTGGGGATGCTTTTCTGCAAAGGGGACAGGAAGACTGCACCGTATTGAGGGGAGGATGGATGGGGCCATGTATCGTGAGATCTTGGCCAACGGCCTCCTTCCCTCAGTAAGAGCATTGAAGATGGGTCGTGGCTGGGTCTTCCAGCATGACAACGATCTGAAACACACAGCCAGGGCAACTAAGGAGTGGCTCCGTAAGAAGCATCTCAAGGTCCTGAAGTGACCTAGCCAGTCTCCAGACCTGAACCCAATAGAAAATCTTTGGAGGGAGCTGAAAGTCCGTATTGCCCAGCGACAGCCCCGAAACCTGAAGGATCTGGAGAAGGTCTGTATGGAGGAGTGGGTCAAAATCCCTGCTGCAGTGTGTGCAAACCTGGTCAAGAACTACAGGAAACGTATGATCTCTGTAATTGCAAACAAAGGTTTCTGTACCAAATATTAAGTTCTGCTTTTCTGATGTATCAAATACTTATGTCATGCAATAAAATGCAAATGTATTACTTAAAAATCATACAATGTGATTTTCTGGATTTTTGTTTTAGATTCTGTCACTCACAGTTGAAGAATACCTATGATAAAAATTATGGACTTCTACATGCTTTGTAAGTGGGAAAACCTGCAAAATCGGCAGTGTATCAAATACTTGTTCTCCCCACTGTATGTGTATATATAAAATTACAAAAACTTGTAGGACCTTCCTAAAAAAAAAAAATTGATACACTCTTAAAAAAGTAATCCCTCTCAATCATTACTTATGACCCTCTAGAAATGTGTGGCAGTGTCTGTATCTGCAGAGACCGTGCCCAAGTCCTCCATAATAATTCTAAAAACAAACAAAAAAGCAGCAGAATCTAGAAATTATGATAATAATAATCCAGTGAATAATAAGTAAATGGGAAATCTGGACAGGCTGGATACAAATTATTTCCATACAGTAAGTAGCTTCATATATTGTATTTCAAACTTGTACTTGTGTTTCTCTTTGTATAATGATGTACAACAAGTCAAAAGCTGGAAGGTACAAGTACAGCAATCCCTCTGAATAACATTGTTGTTGTTCCCCATGCCCCTCTTTGTACCCAGGAAGTTGGTTATGAAAGTAAGTTATGAAAACAGTATCACATGTCATGCAGCTGACCTAAATACACTAAAAAGGTGAAGTGACCAGCCTTTTTCTATTTTGAAACATGTGACATTTGAGCCTAGTAAGTTGTGCAATACTACCAACTGAAGCGCTGTACATTTCACCTATGAATGTAGTAGAGATAAGACAGTGTTTACATCTTGGCGAATATTGAAAGAAATCCAAATGCACCAGCTGAACTCGGATAGATGGATTTAAGTTGATGGAAACCTCAGAGAAGATGTTTAACTGGGACGAGGAGTGGAACATCTCTTTTGCAGGCTGTGGATTCAGATGTATTTACTACTTGGGAGCTTTGAGCTGTATCCTTGAGCGGGTCCCACAGCTGGTTCATGGAGCCTCTAAGATCTGCGGAGCTTCATCTGGCTGTCTCGTGGCTGCAGCTCTGGCTGTTGGGATTCCCATCGGTGAGTTTACTGTACATTTGGCTGACATTTGTTGATTGTCTCACAATGATCAATTCATTCAACCTGTATTTGTACTTGAGAGATCATAGAGGAATGACCCTTATGACCGAGTCAATTACAAAAACAAAGAAAAGCAAAAACAACAACAAACAGATACTGTATATACTAACAGAGAAAAGGCATACCATGCCAAGAAAACTTTCCTGTTGGAAAAAAATAATTTGATAGACACATTAGGATAAGTAAGTTGTAAAATAATGTAGTTTTGTAAAAAATGATGGTAGGTCATTTCAAAGATAAATTAAAATAAATAAAATGCAGCTATCTAAAACAATTACAAGTAGAGGTGGGGAGGTTTAAGATTAAAAGTGTGTTCATGTCAATGTCCAAGTGAATTGATTTTAAGGAAGTGCTGTATTTTGTTCCAGGAGTCAGATGCACTTAAATTAAAAGCAGTTTTACCAAATTCAGACTAAGCTCATGGAACATGAAGCAAGAGCCAGTCAGTCAGTAGAGTGTGTCTGATTCAGCCCATCTGAGTGACAAAGGAAATCTGAAAGGTAATTTTCCAGTAAGGGCTTTAAAAAAGATACGATGTGTGAGTATCCCATCTCTCTTGGAGAAAAGAACACCCAACCCTATAATATAAAAATACAATGACGTGTGCCACATCACCGGTAAATTATACATTTGAAGGCAGAGTGCAGAGGTATAACCCTTGTGTTGTCTTCCCGTCAACCTTGAAAAAAAACACTTTTTTTTTTCCGACGTTTTTCACGCCAATGTGACCCGAAGTCAACACAAAGGGTAAGAGTTAAAGCGGATGCGTGTTTTTTTTTTCTTTCTTTTTTTTTGGGGCATTTTCATTCATTTATTTGCAAATCAAGCCAAAAAAAACAAAATATATTACATACAGCCCAGTTAATGATTAGCTACTGAAGCAGTTACCCTTTCAAAGGCATGAGCTCCTTCTTGTGAAATAATTCTTGTCAAAACACAACAGAGGGCTCAGCCCAGTTAACTTTAAAAGAGACGATGAAAGTTAGACATATACAGTGGCACTCATAAGTTTATGAACCCATGCTAAAGTTGACTAAAAAGAGGAATACAAAAATCATCTTTTGGAAATTGATCTTAATGCCTTAATTAAAAGAAAGAGGAAAAATCCAACCTTTTAAGGACACCAATTTTCTTTGTGAATGAATAATGTTTCGTAAATAAATAAATGTTCTTCCTTAAAATACAGGGGGGGCATAAGTATACACACCCCTATGTTAAATTCCCATAGAGGCAGGCAGATTTGTTTTATTTTAAAAGGCCAGTTATTTCATGGATCCAGGATACTATGCATCCTGATAAAGTTCCCTTGGCCTTTGGAATGAAAATAGCCCCACATCATCACATCCCCTTCACCATACCTAGAGATTGGCATGGGGTACTTTCCATAAAATCATCTCTCAATGCAAAATCTGCCTAAACACTTGTGTCTCACCTATTTAAAAAAAAGTTTTTCCTTGCATATATTTTGCTTTTATTCATACTCTATTAGTCAATCAGCCCTTTATTGTCAGTGTGGCGGTGAATATAAACAAATAAAAGCCATGTGTTTTTTTTTTTAAATCAAACGTTATAAAAGTTATATGATATTATTATGATATGAATTTCCCCTTGGGGATCAATAAAGTATCTATTTATATTTTACAGACACTACTTATGTCTGCCACATTTTCTTTCTGTAGTAATTATAGTGCCCTGAAAAGGTCAGGGATATGTTATCTCAGGTGTTGTCCCATATGTTATCGCAAGTGCTGTTATTGATACCATACCTGGAGTAAATATTTTACTTGGCAAGTTTACTGACACACGCAGAGTTCATGCAATAGTAAGAGCAAATTCCAGAGGTCGAGGAGTTTAGCAAAGCAAAGGGAGGCCAAACACACACACACACACACACACACACACACACACACACACAAACACACAAACAATAAAAACTATTTTATTAATGTAACAACCTTAAATTATAATGACAAAAATTACTAGAACCATTAAAGCAACAGCAAGGAAAGAAGAGATGAGAAACAAATCAGCTATAAACAAGAGTCAATTATTACCCAGAATGCATTTTTCAGCTCTAAAAGAAGTTAGTCGGGGGTACAAATTTTGTTTCTTCAATACATCAAAGATCCAAAAGGATAAAAAAATAGCTAAAGAAAATATGACAAAAATATAAAAAGTTAATTTGATTAAAGGTTTAATGTTATTAATTCTTTCTTTTTTTTTAAAGATTATTTTTGGGGCATTTTAGGCCTTTATTTTTATAGGACAGATGGAGACATGAAAGGGGAGAGGAAAGGGGAATGACATGCAGCAAAGGGCTGCATGTCAGAGTTGAACCCGCAGCATCAAGGAGTAAACCTCTATAAATGGGCGCATGCTCTACCAGGTGAGCTATCCAGGCGCCCAATGTTATCAGTTCTGACTCTGACTGATTTCTCCACATGTTCCTCCTCAGAGCAGTTCTGTGTTGATGTTTTGACCGTGGCGAAAGAGGCCAGAAAACACACGCTGGGAGTTTTCCACCCGACCTTCAGTCTGCTGCGGACAGTACGGGACACCCTGCTGGAGAAGCTTCCAGCAGACGCCCACCTTCGTGCCTCTGGAAAGCTCTGCGTGTCCCTCACCAGACTGGCTGATCGGAAGAACGTTTTGGTGTCAGAGTTTGACAGCAGAGAGGAGCTCATTCAGGTAGAATGGAGAGCTGAGAGAGGCAGTAAAGGTTTGCAGTCTGGTCACAGCATCTGTTGTGATAGTATGCCAGGAGCTGAGGGTCTGATATCTGAAGTTTGGTTCTGCATTGTCTACCTTTGCAGGCTCTGATGTGCAGTTGCTTTTTCCCTGTTTACTGTGGTTCCATCCCACCTTCGTACCGTGGAGTGGTGAGTAGATATACCGTACATTTCCAAAGTTAGGTTTTTGTGAGAGGATAAGAAGGAAATGGTTATACAATATGGTGTGTTCTTTACTTTAAAGTGCCTATATTATGAAAAAAAACACTTTTTCTGGGATTTGGGGTGTTATTTTGTGTCTCTGGTGCTTCCACACGCATACAAACTTTGAAAAAAAACCCATCCGTGCTGTTTTGAGTGAGATATGGTTTCTGAATGTGTCCTGTCTTCAGTCACTAGCCGAGACAAGGGGCCTAGGTGGCTAACCATTAGCAGCTCGTTCTCAATGGCAAAAACACTGCTACAACACACACAAATTCACCCTAATCTACAAAATAAATTGTATAGAACTACTTACATGTCCCTGTTCTGCAGGTATTCCACACAAAGTTGGAAGTGTGCCCTAGTTTAGAAGAAGTCTCCCGGCTAATCCTGCCTTGTACAGGCCGAAGTTGGCACTAGCTCATGTAATCCTCACCTAGCTACTGCGCATGTGCAACTGACAACAGAGATGTTACAAAAGTTAAGAGGTCTCACTCTGTAGCTAAAACAGAAACCTGACAGCGTGTGAAAGGAGGAGCTGCAGCAATGTGCAGTACAGCAAAAATATGGTGTTTTTCAAAAATTAAACCATGTAAACCTATTCTGGTACAACCTCAAAATACAATTATGAACCTGAAAATGAGCATAATATGGCCACTTTAAAGCCCCATAATCAGAAGTAAAAAAAAAAAATCTAAATTAGGATTTCTGGCACTCACCTACTTCATTGTGCACAGGGAGAAGGGGAAAAAAAGTCTAACTAGCATTCCAGGGCTTATTTTGTTTTAGTTATTATTATTCCTAGGAAATCCTTTATTTACCTTGTTTAATACAAACATTTGCTGTCACACAGGAAGAAAAAGCTGGGCGTTCTTTTCAGAGCTGCCATTGTGCTTCCATGTTTAACAGTCATACAAGGAGACACATTGCTGTGATTTTACATATATTCTTGTAATGGGTTGTCTGTGATGTAATGTGTATGTACTGTGTGTTAGTGTGGACCCCAGGAAGAGTAGCTGACTGCTACGGCATCAGCTAATGGGGATCCTTTTAATAAATGACAAACAATAAACAATAAACAACAGTAGATACTAGTTTCTTCACTGACATTAGCTTCAATCGCCCAGCATGCATTGCAGCCAGAAGACTTAAACTTAGGGGTACTGTCCAAGCTTTTTCTCACATCTAAATATTGGTGTTTTTTTGGTTTATCTGTGTTTTTTGCCCCCAACGGCTCCTTCCAGGCAGCGCTGCCTGGAAGGCACTAGGATTAGGCACTGGTTATGGTTATGGTTATGGTTAGGGTTAGGGTTAGGGTTAAGGTTAGGGTTAGGTGCCTTGAAGGCAGCGGTCGCAGCGCTACCTGGAAGGAGACATTGGGGGCAAAAAACACCATCAAGCGTTTTTTTTTTCTCTCTAATGACGCTTTAAAGTCATAGCTAAATATTTACGCTCCTTCTTTAGGAGTTGCAGAAGGTACTCTGGGTAATGTAGGAACATCAGTAATTGAAGTAGAATACACAGGCAGAGGGGAAAGCAAACCAAAAAAAGTTGAATGTCAAAATAATTCCTTGAATGCACTAAACAAATATGTCTAAACTACGCCTGGTAATCCATTCAGACATGCCTCTTACATGAAGACAAAGATAGAGTTCATGCAATACGCATTCATCAGGGTACAGAATTAGACTACATTCAGTCATTTCTTTTCATTTCTCTTTAGCTCTATATAGATGGAGCCCTGAGCAACAACATGCCTCTGTTCGAGCAGAGAAACACCATCACTATGGCCCCGTTCTCTGGCGAGAGCGACATTTGCCCCACAGAGGGTACATTCAACTTCTTCGAAGTGCACTATAGCAACTTTAGCATCCAGGTCAACACCGGCAATGTGCATCGGATCTGTACATCCTTCCTCCCTCCCACACTTGAAGTGGGTGCTTTTTCTTTAAAACAATGTTGTTGTTTTTTAACTTAGAGCTTTCACAGTAGAGAAAAATCTCTAGTTCTCCTTTCTGTCACACATATATATAAAAAAATGTATCTTGAGATGTGTAAGCAGTCCTCTGTAATGTAAAGAAAGAGCAAACAAACCTTCATGAATTTAATGTTTCGTTTTTGACAGAAGCTGGCTGAGATCTGCCACAACGGCTACGTGGATGCTCTTCATTTCCTGAGAGAAAGAGGTAAGTTTCTCCACGTTCATCCTCCTCATTACTGAGTCTTTGATTTTTCTGGTTCACACCATGTAGTGACAACTAATACATGTTATCAGTCAACTGTCTGTTATAGATCTGCTTGGAACACAGTATCCTCCCCTCAGTTTGATGGTGGAGACGGACACAGTCAAACCTGCTTGTTGTGAGCCCGTGAGGACACTTTTGAATGGACAAAACCCTCATCAGGAAGGTCATTGGTGGCTGGATGTGAAAGTCATAGAGCACCTCCCAGTTAGCTTCAAGAAAGGTAAGGGGGGGGGCAGGTGTCAGCAGTTGGCACGTTTTTAAGTCTAAGAAAGGGTTTAGTTGGCTTCAAAGAGGGTGAGCGGTACGATTAAATGTAAGGTTTAGGTTTATTCATAGGCGTAATTTACAGGGGGGATGGGGAGGTTACAACCCCCCCAAAAATCAAAATTAATAATAATAATTTCCTTTATATAAATAAAGACATTTGCACCATAAATGGATGCAGAAAAGGCACAAATTGTTGTAATGATTTGATATGCTTAAAATTTCTGAACTCTCTTAACCCCCCCAATGTTGAACCCAAAGTTACGCCCTTGGGTTTATTGGAAGCAAACTTGTTCCTGCATTGGTTTAAATGCCCAGAGGCAGGATACAATAACCATTTGGGCAAAGCACTTAACCACCACACGCTCCTGTGAAGCTCCTCAGTGCAGGATCATCCCTGGAGATGTGCATTGTAAGTGGTAAATTCAAGGTTAAAATGAAAAATAAAATACAAATGCACATTCTTGCATAAAATTAAATCTACCACATGAAAAAGATAAGACATGTTTAATGATTAGATTGTGCTCACAAAATTAACTTACCTTAATAATTCATTAAAAACTAATTTATGATGTGATGAATGAACTGAATGTGGGAGCCCAACCTAAATAAACCACAGAAAATAATATGACACAGATATTAAAGTTGGTGTAATGTACACTGTGTGTGTGTGTGTGTGTGTGTGTGTGTTAGTGCTGTGTGAGGCGTGCAGGGACAGTCAATGTGGCGACACCCAGTGGTCTCAGCTCACTGAGTTCCTTCCAGTGAAAGCAGTTATGGATCTGCTGGCCCTCCTCATGCTGCCCATTGAGTTGACCTTCTCACTCACCAAAAGGTAAAGGGTTTGATCATGCGACCACAAGGGAATGACGCAAGATACTACCTACTCCATTCTCTAATTAGTGGCATCACTTTGATTTTGTACACTTATGCTATATTGGTCTTTTATTGTGACAGCATGATATTACCACTGTTGACATCGACTGCAGATCTCTGCAGGCAGACATGGGGCAGCAGAGCCAAGGACCCCAACAGGTGTGTGCTTGGAAGTTCATAATTTGACTTTTTTTTTTTTTTTAACCTTGAGTTTAGCAAATTAATAATAATCAATTAATTACCGTAAATATTAGTTATTCTATACATACGCCTACACAATGTCTTTGCCAAACTAGCAACACTTTATAAAAAAATGTAATGGCAAAACCCCTATTTATGAAGATGCTTATTTTGTCTCTGTGTTCTCATCTTTGTATTCTCCAGTGCATTGTCAGAGCAGCATTGCAGCAGAAAGTCCTCTAACTCAGACCTCAGAACTCAGACAGGAGTGGACCAAAACATTAAACCCTTGACCTCAACACTTAGCCCAAATTCTGACAAACTCTTCATTGGGACAACAACTGTAACCTGGACCTCTTCTAATGCACATCTACCTGTATAGGCCCTTCCAACTTCCCCATCCCCAATACACCTGCATGGTGAGGTGACTTTAAACCACAGATGTAAACAGACACTTCATCACCCATCAACCAGGCAGGAAAAAGACAGTTTATCATTGCAAATGTAAAACCTTTTATGTATGAAATATATTTATCACCTACTGTATGTTAGATTTATCAGAAATAGAGTAGCTTATTTATAATCTCGGAACACGTGCGTACTTCTGTGTAGAAGAAATGCTTGTTTGGATTTGTCGGACTCCTATGTACCGACTCAAAAACCACCCGACATTGTGACCAAAAGCTTAACCAACTATTCCCAGTGATTTTAAAGTGTAATTAGCCTGACCTTAAATGAAATGAACACACCTTTCTGTTGAATGACCAGCATTTTGAACGCAGTGCATAAAACCAATTTGGTCAGGAGTTGACAAGTAAACCGAAGCAAAGTTGGTATCCAGGGTTATCTGCTGAATGCAGCCATTTCATTGCCAATATTTGGTTTTCTTTTAGACTGTGTGAAAAAAAGGTTTAGGGCTTTTTCTGGTTTGTTAACAAAATATGTGTATTGCATCGCTGCAGTATTACAAGCAAACAATGTTGGTACAGAAACATTTTCATAGGATGCGAGTTCAGTATCATGCGAAACCAATTCAAAGATATACTCTTAAACATCAGGTAGCTTGGTCATGACACAAGATGTTAAAGGTTATGTCTAACATTGTCAATTTACCTCTGCTAAAGCATTTTTGGGGGGCACCGTTAGTGTGAAATCCAGTTCCACAAACCTAGCGCACAACCTTTGTTGCATGTCAGCCCTTCTCTTTCTATGTTGGGCTCCATTTTCTACTGTTTTCTTTTCTTATACTGTATATTCTCTACAAAATAAAACACCTCTACCCACGACGTTGTAGGACACTTAAAAGTAATGAAAGGTAATCCAATAATATAGAAAAAGCATCATCAAGACATTTTAATTGACAGATGTTTCATAAAATTCCTTGTGAATGACATTTTCATAAACATACAAAAACAGAATTCTAAAATTCCTAAATCAAAAAACGTGATGATAAAAGATTAAAATATAACCTGTTGGAGTTTTGTAACATTATATTGAAAGGCTTGCCAGGAATTCCCTCTGTGGAATCTCGATCGTACGTGATCGAGTCTGGTTTCGTAGAGTGATCACTTTGTCACTTTGCATCGTGGTCAGTTCATAGCACCATGAATGTAAAACATTATTTGCTAGCTAAAGCCTCAATTCACAGAGGATCATACAGGCTTCACACAGGTCAATGAAGCTTATAAAATAACCATCTGGAGTTGAGTATTATCTACTGTCAAAACAGTAGACGTGAAGGTATACACTTACTGCATCACAGTGCAGTACAAAGGCGTTACAGTACAAACGTTTAAATACATGACCTTCCCCAAGCACAGTCGAGCATCATTGTCAAGTCCCTGATTTCACATATTTAAAAAGACTGCCATGAAGATGATCATACATGTATCAAGACCACAAACAAAATAAAAAGTGCAGAAAGAATATTCTGCAAAACCTCTAAAAAAAAAAAAAAGTCCATCTATGTGTATATATTCCACTCGGACACTATTAAAAAGGAAAAAGATCTAAAAAACCCGACAAAATAAGTCTTTTCCTTATACGCTGCCATCCTTTGCTCCACCGCTGATGTCTGGGATCTCGTCTGCGAAGGACTGGGTCATCCACTGTCCGTCTGGGAGCTGGCCTGGTATTTGTGACGTGGTTGCCTCCTGTGCTCCTTCTGAAGACAGACAACACACAGACTGAAGCCCTGTGCTGAGGATAATGTGACACAACTGATATCTGCTATGTTTAATCTGTCAGATACGTAAAAGCACCAATGATAAGCAATGATACAGTATCATGTTCAAGATACTGAATTCCTTCAGAAGGATATATCAGTGTCAACATGAAAAGTGTGATGGCGGATTAGAAACTCCAAGAGAAATCTAGCTGGGGAAATCCGGTTTCTCTGATCCCCTCCCCTGATTACAGAATCTCAATTATGTTCTCACATATGATGTTTAAGAAAGCGGTTTTATTTTTTTTAAAGATCATTTTTTTGGGGCATTTTCAGCCTTTATTTTGACAGGACAGCTGAAGACATGAAAGGGGAGAGAGAGAGAAGGGGGAATGACACGCAGCAAAGGGCCACAGGCCAGCGCCGAACCCGGGCCCGCTGCGTCGAGGAGCAAACCTCCACATATGGGCACCCGCTCCACCAACTGAGCTATCCGGGCGCCCAAGAAAGCAGTTTACTGCAGAATGCCGGCTCTAATCCGGTTACTTAAGTCTATGTAAACGCACGGTATGTTCTGAGCAAGAACTCAGAAACACTTTAAAAGAAATGTGTTTCTGGAAATACAACATCATGCTGCACCCTGATCATTTCAGCAGGTGTTTAATTATAACAACCTAAAATGGATTGAATAAAACAGAGTGGAATACGCTCTGCAGAAGCAAACCGTTTCAACCATGTGTGTGTGTGTGTGTGTGTGTGTGTGTTTTACCTGTGTTTTCTACATTTGAGAAAGTACAGTGACCGTTGGTCTGGCTAACGGCTGGACCCTCCTCAGGTCCTCTCTCTGCATATGCTCCACCGTAGGCATCTTCATAACCAGGATCGTACTGCTCCTCCTTTATCGCCATCCTCTTGGCATCCTCTGTTGATGTTAAAAAAGAAAAGAAAAAGGGGAAGTTCAAATTCCAAACATGATCTGACCTGGAAAAAACATTTTCATACAGTACTTTACTACACTAAAAGTAGTGAAACTACTTATGTTTTTGTTTTTTTCTGTATGTCACAATGCTGCTGCCTAGTTTCCCTTTAAGAAAACAGATTGTTAACTGCCATGCTACTTAGTGTTTAAACTTAACTTAAAATGAAACAGACACGCTTCCATTCATCCATGAAGACTGTGCTTACCCTTAGCCAATTTCAGGTCAAACCTGTAGTCAACCTCCTCGATCTCAGTGCTTTTTTGGAGACCCTTTAGCTCATCTCGGAGCTCCCTCAGTTTGATGTAGAAGTGGACTTTGTCCTGTGCACGAGGGAACTGAGCACAACGAGCGCTGGACGAAGGCATCAGATACAGAGCCTGTGGAGGGGAAATGACTGTCATGCATTTTTCTGACTTCATTTATGACACTGCTTCAACCCTTAAAAAAGGTGAAGTCAGCGATTCTGGAGAAAGATTGTTAATATTTGAACTAAACACCCAAACAAATACACTCCTCCCGTCAGCACTCCTTCAAAAGATTCTGGTAAATTCTCCTGTGTTATTTACGTTGCATGACTATCACGGAGTAGCTCTGTTCCTTGAGGACGTGGAAGAGGGAGATTAGCCGGCATAGGGTTGTGTGGCTCGATAAAGCAGTCGGGTACTCACCACGTCACAGTCGGGGATCTTGTGTGGCTGCAAACCAAAATCAAGTTTCTTTGGTTTTTTACCAAACATCTCTCTGCAGAACATTTCATAAATGCCTTCGGGGGGGAAAAAAAAAAAAAAATATTACTGTAATTAACTTAAACAAATAATTGTATTGCAACTGTTGCTCTGTAGTAGAAGAGTGCTTACATTTTCCATTAAAAACAGCAATTAGAGGCTTGAATTTCTTCAGCTTCTCTACAAGAATTTTGCCACCTTCACGCAACTCTTTACTGTTGAGATGAAAACAAAAGAAAAATGGTTACGATACAGTGACACAACTAAATTCCAATAAAGCTAACAGGAATCTCAGCCTAACACAGTCCGTTATTATGATTCCCGTTTGCTCATCCAACTTCAGCACAACTCAGGATGCCCCCCATTTGCCCTAAATATAGATTTTTATCAAACATGATGGTGAGAAATCAACTCAAAATCTATAAGCGATGGATGCAACTGATGTGTCTTACATGTTCCCCCCCTCCCCAAACAAACAGTCTATAGGCCTACCTTGAGAGGTCTTTGCTCCCTGGTGTCGCCCTGGCCACCATGTTGGTGAAGCCCATTTTGTATTTGACAGGCAGAGTGGTGTCATGCATGTGGTTGAGTTGCTCCTCAGTAAATCCAGACAGAAACAGGCACTTCCCTGAAATTTGACAGTTAGCCAGTCATACATCTCTCTGTCTAACAACAAGTTAATGGTGTCACAGCATCCTGCGTATTCTTCATTTAGAACATGGGAAGAGTGAGGTAAAAATTGATTCTAGCCAATACATGTTTTCTTATTTGAACCACACACAAAAAAAGCCCTCACACTTAAGGTCTAAAACTCAAACTGGGTCTTGCAACAGGATAACACACACACGTTTCCTTCCCACAAACTCTTTTAAGATTTTTCAATCACATGACTCAAACTCATTTTTATCATGTAACTTACAAAAATGATTTCCAGGACCTGGAAACCACCGTCCAATGAAAGCTGCCATCAGTCCTGGATTAATACCAATCTAGAAAAAAAAGCAGTGCATGTTTTTTTTTTGTTTTTGTTTTTTTAAAGCTTACAAACCACAATTCATTCCTGATAGCAGTGTTTGGCTCCACTTTTTAAACAGCTGAACAGGGAATCTTACAATGACATAGTCCAGATTGTATTCCAGCAGGTCTGGTAGAGTTTTTGTCATGACTTCCTCCTCTGACATTCCCTTGAAGCGGTCAATTTTCCTCTTAACCTTCTTGAAGCTCTCATCAATCTTCTCTTGCTTGCCATCTGCCTGAGCCTCAGTTGCCTTCTTGGGCTTAGGACCAGGTTTGGCTTTAGGTGCATTGGGGTCCTTAGGTGGCTTTGGTGCCTTGGGTGCCTTGGGGACTTTTGGTGGTTTGGGAGCCTTGGGTTCCTTGGGTTGAGCTGGTCTGCCTCTCTTTTTGGCTGGGGCTACAAGAAATGTTCAGAGAGGCGATATTAAAAGGAAGAACTGTCCGAATCTTTAACATGCACTCGCACTTTGTATAACTGTTGACAGACACCATCTATCTCTTGCTATGACTTAATATTCCATCCATCCAATCTATTGAATTAAATTGTTGGA
This sequence comes from Sander vitreus, assembly GCF_031162955.1. Classification (NCBI taxonomy): domain Eukaryota; kingdom Metazoa; phylum Chordata; class Actinopteri; order Perciformes; family Percidae; genus Sander; species Sander vitreus. The sequence goes on from NC_135862.1 coordinate 8,049,690, forward strand.
GTGTCCGAATATAGCATATTAAACTTCCTTGCATACAACAATACTGCTCAAAATTATTTTAGAAAGCCAAATATATTTGACAAGGCTGACACTAACTAGCTTTCTCAAAAAGCATGCTTACTAGCAAGCATGCTCATGTCATGCAGGATTACAAAACTTTCATCAGATCTTATCATTAAGTACAGTTGTGCAGACCTATTGTTGGCACACTGAGTCAACACTTTGATACATTAAGAAATCTGGGACCTGACCCAAAACCCATATACAGTGAGGGTGTTCAAAGGGGATCACAGTACGTTTTGCCAGGTTGGCTGGTTCCTGTTGATCCATCATGGGTTCTGGATAACCCATGTGTGCCATGGCTGTCTCTCCTGTCAGCTCCTCCGGGTAGTGAGACTGATGATTGTGGTTGAAGCCTGAATACTGGGCCTGGAGAGCTTGAAACTGCTGTGCAGACTGAACCCTATGAGGAAGAATAATTTAAAAAGACGGTGAAGTATTAATACAAGGTGAAGTATTAATACAACAAGCGAAACGGCAGCAGGATGTGCTGCAGGCGGAAAGTTGCGTTAGACCAGTGTGTTGTGTTATGTAACCACACTATGTAAGCACTATGTGTTTTTTCTGGATTGTATTGAGTGTTACACATTGCTAATGCATAATTTAGTTTATTAAAATAAACATAAGTGATGCAACTGATGCACTCTCCTACAATTGTTAAGAGTCAGTTAATCCTCATGAAGGATATATCCCATTATGATAACCTAATTCTTAGGTCTGAGTTGTTTATCAGTTTATTAGATGATGCTAATAAAAATTGACAAACTGTATTTAATTGGAGGCGTTTTAGAGAGATGTTTGTGGAGCTTTATGTCAATGAGAGTGAAGTATATACTAGAAACACTTTTTTGTCTCCCGAATTACAGCCTAACATAATAACCTAATAAAAGGTAGAATTTGTTTTAAAAAAGGTAGACTTTGTTTTAAAAAAAAAAAAGGTAGAATTTGTTACAGGTCTGTTCCATAAGTTTGCATTATTACTCTGCAACTTATTTCCACACCATATGGAAAACCCACACTGTTGGTTCCCTGTTAACAAAGGTTAGCGAATCAAAAGAAACTGTAGATAGAAAAGCTTTACATCATACTAAGATCATTCCACCAACCAGATGTTTCTTTGTTTCCCCTGTATTAAACCAAAGTAAAATGCCATTGATCTATAACAAAACCATATACTGTACATAGCACTGTAAATCATATTCACAGTGCACAACCCAAATGGCATATTATGAAAACGATGGTAAAACAAAACTCAAAAAGGGGCGCACATGCTTTCATTTCTTTTTCATCACACTTTGCCATTCAGAGGTTTGAAGATATAATCTGACTCATGGCTAGGTAAAGGTTTATCTCGTCTTATTGTGGTGAGGAGGAAGACTCACCACTGTTGAAGATACTCCGGGGAGACAACAGGGAATCCATTCAGCTTGTCTTCCATCTTTTGGGTGGTTTGACTTTATTAAATAGATCAATATGGATATTGAGGAAACATAGCTAGGCGATGTACATGTAGTTTAGCATATTAAGAGCCTGGCAGTGTATGAAACTGAATGCATGTGCATTGTAGACAAACTGTGGAGTTAGCAACAAAAGATAAACCATGGCATAAACAAAAAAAACAAAAAGATTAACCTAGATGGCTTGTTACATAATAAAACGAAGTCAAAACAGCAGACGCTATTTTATGAAAAGTAGAGCAGTAGATATCTTAAACACACAATTCTGCGACAAGACATCTACACCTGCACCATGGCTATGCTAACTAAAAAGCTAAACCCGAATGAAAAATAGTTATCCCTTTAGAATGTTTTAAAATACACTGTTTGCAGGTTAAGTACGAGTTTGTAGCGATCTCATTTCAATCATATATCTTTCGTATTTCGGGTGAAAACATGAATGTTCTTGTTAAAAGCAATTCAGTAGCAGTGCCACAAGTGCAGCTAATGTTAGCCAAAAGCTAGCTGTTCAGCTAACTTAGCATGGATGAATGGTTTCGCTTCCACTAAGATTCCTCGCAAAGAAATTGCACACAATTTCCCAGTATTTAAAACCTTAGACATACCTGTTGTGGGTAAGGTTTGAATTAGTTTCTTCTGTACATATGACTGTTATGTTTCCATCTATCCCGTTCTTCTATTCACAACATATGAGGTACAACAGAGGCAACAAAGACATGACAGCCCTGCCGGTCAACTTTGACACCGGAAGATCTTAAGTGTAAAACGTAGGTGTACAAAAAGACTAAAAATAAAATCTCTTAGACTTTAAACAATACAAATTAAGTAAAAATAAGGTTATATTTTAGACTGTTGGATATTGTGACCCTTTTATTTAATAAGCCTGTTGTGAATATGGTGTTTGTTCTGTAAACTGGATAATAAAATCTGAAAAAACAAAACGGTACGCACCTATTTTAGCATTGGTATGAGCTGCTCGAGTTTAAATCTCTGTGAGACCTGTTTCTATTGGCTGATAGTCTGTGATGGTTATGTTTGCGGCTTGGTGCAGTTTTTAAGTATTGCAACTATTACATTTATTACTGTTACTCCTATAATACAAAATATAGCAGGTTAAAGTATATGTTCAGTGTTCTTTTTGTTTTTAACACAGGATTATATATATCAAAAAATAATAATGACACAGCTCCAACTCCACTTATTGCTTGGGTTTCAGGCTTTCAACACGTTATTGCCACATCTTACAAAGCCTAAAGGTTAAAATGGGGCAGTTTTATTGACCAGTATTTCTTCTTTGGTAACCCATGTTACAAACAGAGGCTTTGCAAAATAAATCAACACAACCTTATAAGACATCATTGGTGTGTGTTACTTTTTACAGCAGTAATATGAGGACATAGCTTACCAAACTGTGAGCTCGCCATAAAAAAGCAACAACAAAGATATAAAGTTTTTTTTAAAGGCCTAAATAATTTCCACATAGCACTGTGTTTAAGCCCAGTGCAAAACAGAATTGCAATGCACAATTACATCTAAAGGATAACACGCTTTAATGTTGCCTGGCTCCCAAAATTGGGAATGTGTCCTTTAAATCTGTATTTTAAATAGCAGTTGCTCTGTACACATTGTACCCAGACAAAAATGGATTGATCCATTAAAACCATGTGTCACTGACATTTTGATGACAGTTTTTTTCTAGCTTTTTAAATGTTGTTTGTCTGCAGCTATGCTTTATTTGAACTATGCATCAGTGTATTTAATAAACAGCTGCTGGGAATCACGGAGCTCTGAAAATAGGACTTTCTGCTCAAGAAAAAGCATTAATCATGCTTTCTGGGCTTGTGTGTGTTTCCTTACGTTATAGGTTATATACATATATAACAACTTCATGTGAATGCTAAAAACAATAACACAATAAACATACCAGCTTTAGAAGAGATTTAATAACTCTGTAATTACAGATTAGAAATTCCAGAGTACAATTCCCTTTTTATACAGCTGATAAATCATAAAATGTCATTCTTTCAAAATACAAAAATAAGTCACTGGACACGTACCTTACAAAATGCAATAAATAGTGATAAAAAAGAACACCAAAAACATGCACAGTTTGTTTGAGAGTTAGAAAATGTAACCGTTGTGGGCACTTTCTCCCTTGTGCGTCACATTGCGAAGCCTCAGGAAACTGTATGACTCCTCTTTTCTTGTGGTGTCATCAGAGGGTTTCTTACCCTCATTGATGCATCATGCTACTAGTACAGCTGATATCTGGTTTCTGTTGAGCGAACCTCTCCAGCTGCAGTGGTTCCGTTTCATGTTGTCCGCTGAATGGCCTACAATGTCCATTTCTGCAAGATACCACAATACAAACCAAACAGATGGATTGTGCTGCTTGCAGAAGGCATTTATAAGTCATCAACCAAAATGTTGGAATAGTTCAGCAATTTATTTTATTTCTAGAAATCACCCAAAAGATATTTTAAAAAGGACCATAGCAACGTTTAATGTGTTTTCTGTCACTTACTGTAAATTATGTAAACGTAAAAGGTGCCCTGTGGTGTTTTCTGCATGCAGTGTTGTGCAAAATGTAGTGCGTGCTTTAAAATGTTTTTCGGACTGACAAATCTATTTTTACTTCCAGTATGGTTGAGGTCATTGGTTCACTTCGTGTCATGGTTGTATGAAAATCAACAGACTTCTTTGAATTGCTTTGGTAAACAGTCACAGTGGTTTAGAGTTATTTACAGTTAGGGCATATGCACCTGAAACTAAGTCCAATTCCATCTAGTTCCAACTAAATATATTTAGAACTACATGGTAACTACACTACCTGTGTGCTACAGCAGACAGGCCTGTTTCTTCTCCTCTCATCTGTTTCTTTTAGTTGGAGGAGTTGCTGCTTTGCTTTGCATCCCCATGCAGCCCACTACAGCTTTCATACTCTGGATCCACCTGCTCTTCTTTGATTGCCATCCTCTTAGCATCCTCTGCAGAACAAACGCAACATCAAGGTGTTAGATCTTCATCAAAGACATAAATATGTCAGTGAACATAAACATAAATATATCTGTAAAAATGACAAAGATGTACCCTGCTTATGTTTCGGAAAATTGATACGTTTTAAATAAGCAGGTATATCTTTGTATCCAAACGAGCCACAGAGGAATTGCAATCCAACACCTGATGTTTCAACTGTACTATACAGCTAAAGGGAATTGTACCGTTTACCTTTAGCTAGCTGCAGATCGAACAAATACTGTGTCTCTTCCACCTCGGGCCTTGGTGCCAGGCCTTTCATCTGGTCTCGCAGTTCCTTCAGCTTGATGTAGAAATGAACCTTATCCTGTGCACGGGGAAACTGGGCACAACGGGGGCTTGATGACGGCATCAAGTAGCACACCTAGGTAAAATGAAATTTGCTATGAGGATTGTCGTTTGTATTGTGGAGTATATTTTAAGAGTAATCCAGGTACTGTTTTAACATACCGTTTCAGTTTCTGGGATTTTGTAAGGCTGTAGACCAAAGTCGAGATTCTTTGCCTTCACACCAAAGGTTTCTTTGCAGAAGATTTCATAAATACCTGACAAAATTAACAAATGTCAATACACTGTTAAACTTACCCAATGGATGTATGAATAAGCCATCTAAACACTTTCACAAAGTGAAGTAGTTTTTAAGTGTTTTAATAATTGTACCTTTTCCATTAAAAGCTGCTATTAATGGTTTGTATTTCTGCAGCTTGTCAAGTAACTGTCGACCTCCTTCACGAATCTCCTTACTGGGACAAAACATAAAACCAGAAAATGATTATCTATGTTTGTTTCAAGTGACACACAAAATTACATTGGGGGTGATTATTACCCAGAAAGTTCTCACTTATTAGAGCTTAGAATTCAGTCTTAGTCTACTGTTGCACTAACTTTAAATCATTCTGTATAAAGGCTTGAACTAAAATTACTGCATTTCCATAAGCTTAATAGATGAATGTTGTTTTGTATTCACCTAGAGAGGTCCTTGCTACCAGGTGTGGTCCTCTCTACCATGTTGGTAAAGCCGATGCTATATTTCTCCGGCAGGCTCTGGTCATGCATGTAGTTGAGCTGCTCGTCAGTTAGACCAGAAAGAAACAGACATTTCCCTGGATAGGAAAGAAGTGTTGACATTTTAGTTAGCTTAGTGGCTATCGAGGCACATGAAATACATTTTAAAACACTGGACCCAGAATTACAGAACTTTACAGACATTGTAGCTACACTGAATCTTCAGGACTACATCAGCACAAACATTTTTTAATATAAAACAATATGCTCTACTGATACTGGAGTGATAAATATTCAGTGTGATAAATGTTCTTGGGGAGCTTGAAAAATCTTTGTGCACCCTGATTTCAGCGACCTCGACCTTTGAAAACCTGTCTGGCAAAAACCTCCATTGATGATACATTTTAAAATGGCATTCATACATTTTCTACAGACCCCTTAAATGTTGATATTCCCTTTCAATGACCACTTCAAAACTTCCAAGTTATATATATAAAAAAAACATCTTTCGACATGGTACAAGTTTCAAGCATTATGTGCATTCTGTTGTCTGATTGTTGCGGTGAATTGCTGTGAATTGCTGAAGCTACATCATTTATATATAGAGTGAAATATTCAAACCCAAGACACCATTTATATGGCTGCACAAAATATCTAATTACTTTAGAAAATGTCTTTGTAATTCAGCCTGATGCTTTTAAGATAAGTGTTGGCGTATATTCCCTGAAATCAGTAATGAAATTGAATTTCAACATACAGAAATGGTTTCCTGGGTTTGGATAATGGCGTCCTTTGAAGGCTGACAATAGTCCTGGGTTAATTCCAATCTGAGGAGAAACATGAAGGTGTTACCATGGCAACAGACCTGAAAATTACAGTTTTTTGTGACTGAAACCATGCCAAATAGACTCACTGTCTTTACATCTTTTTTTGTATAACTGGCACCAATTCACTACTTATTCAAATAAACAAATATATTAATTCTTAATAGGTCTCCAGTGCATAACTCACTATCAAAATGTCAAGATTGTAGGATATAACGTCTGGCAGGGTTTTGGCCATAACCTCAGCCACTGACATGCCGTTGAAGCGGTTGAGAGCCCTCTTGGCTTTTTTTGCCGCCTCAATCTCATTCTCCTCCTCCTGTGTCTTGCCCTCCTCCGCCTGCTGCTTAGGAGGCCGGCCTCTCTTCTTCTTCACCGGTGTCACAACTAGCACAGAGAGAGGAGGAACATGTTGTAGATGTTACTATACTAAAATACTAAAAATGTACTTTAAAAAAAACTGTTTTCGGTGTGGGGGGAAATGACTTTGATCATACCTTGAGGTGGACCAGCAGGCTGAGGTTGGTGCTGAACGCTCGGCTCCTGCTGCTGTATTGTATGTTGGTGCTGAGGGTGGTGCAGGTGTGCAGGATGCTGCTGCTGCTGCTGCTGCTCCCTGACGTTTGGCTGGTAGGTCAGCTCCTGGTAGTGATTTAGGGCCGGGGGGTTATAGTTCTGGTAAAAAGGTTCTTGGTAAACAGGTGGTTCGCGGTGGACAGACAGCTCAGCCATGACAAGCTCATCTCTGGGACCTTCTGTGTAATGGCCCGTGTTGTGATATGGCATCACATACTGCGCCTCGGGGTGCTGCTGGCTGGACTGGTACCTAGAAAAGAGAGGTTGCATGAGAGAAGTAGAGAGGAGGAGGAAGAAGAAGGTTAAAGAGAGAATGGTAGAAGTAGAAACAGGACCCAGACACAGCAAGAAAGGACAAATTATGTCTGGTGCTCAATGGGGGTGCCTGAAGAAGTGGGTACGGCAAACTTACAACACACAATACTTACAAACATACATGCGCTGATATACACCTGTTTGTATTCTCTACATTTCATTCAGTTTAGAGTATGTAAGTCAAGCTCTGAAAGTATTTTTCATCGCTCTATTGCGTTTGGTTGGTTTTGAGCATAGAACCTAGAGCCATAGAAACACTCACACATTGCACCCACAAACAGTCTTTAACACCAACTTTGTTGTGCGCTCAGGTAAGACTGACCAGAATAGAATGAAGATATGAAGATACAAACAATTGATAGGACTTCCAAAAACATTGTGACTATGATCAATATGAAAACAACCACAGGTCAGACATGTGAGTGAACATTTCTTTTACAGCCATGCCCATTCTAAAATTGGCAAATAGGCCGAGTAAGAGCCACTGCAGGTGTATTTATGAAGCCTTTAGCAAGTGATGGTTTAATAACTGCTGGATAATGTAGTAGCATGTCTAAATTTTAAAATGTTAGGATATACCCTTAAATCCGTAAATGTGTCAAACCAGCTACAGAGTACACATAACGCAATATCATCACACTGTTAAATTAACTGACAATTACATTTGCCAGTTAATTACATGTATTGCTACATACCTGAATTATTTAGAGTACTCCAGATTCAATGACCATTTTATTACATGGTTATTATTATTAATGATTACACTATCACTTGCTACAAGCCTAAATGTAAAGTATACAAGTATGTATACTTGTCGTGCATCAAATGTTGTTTATTTTTCTTCATCTCATGCATGAAAATGAAGACGTCAGGGAGATAACATGAGAAGTTTCCCATGACCCTGCCACCTCCAACACCAACTCACCACTGCTGAAAATAATCCGTAGGAACCGTCAATGATGTATACTGGTTTTCTTCCATCTTAACTGTTGACTTATTTGAATAAATTAACATTCATTCTGCTGCCAAATGCATCAATACAAACTGGAGATGTGAGCTATGTGGAGATTATAGCACATACGGTACATTGCTGGCACAAAGAAGACGGATGGACGCTGCTAACGTTACAGGAAGATGGAAGGCTTTGCTAACAGCGAGCCCCGCTGTCTTCAAACCGCAAGTGACCTCTACATTAACAAAACATAAGGGTATGTGAGCAAACTAACATACCTGCCATACATTTTTTTCTTTAGTTTTCAAATAAGGAGACGGGGGGCTGGGAATCCTCCCAAAACAAAGACCATTTAAACGCTCAAAACGCTTTTGCGCAGGATGAGTGAAGGCTTACCGCCACCCTTTGGTTAGGAGGCGTACTGCATACTACTACAACCAACGATCGTCAAACACTGTAGCGAGCTACGTGGTTGTAGTCAGAGAGATAAATATTGATAAATCTAAGGTAATTTATTCATACTCTAAACTCACTCGATACACAGATGTCATCAACCTTACCCCAGTGTCTCAGTCATGGTGACCCAACAAATGTAAATAATCATGAACACTAAATCAAGACTAAAACCCAGGTAACATAAATGCATAACGAAAACACTAACAGAATACCTTAAACACTTAAACTAGCTAGGACAGTAACCGTTGATAACATAGTCCCATGACCCTTTGCACTGCAGTGCAGAACAGTCAACACAACGACATCCTGCCGGCCGTTACAATACTAAATAAAGCAGTACAGATTATTTGTTAATTAAAACATTATAGAACAGACACGGGGGTTATATTGCATGGTACACAGACGGTATGAGTTCATATGAAATACCTCTAGGTGGCGGCAAATCACCTTTACATGAAAGCAATGCACCAGCACGAATTTACGTCGACGAACACAGCAGCCAAAGATTGTGTTTTCGTAAAGCGCAGCACTCCACAGTAAAAACTCAAACTCTGAACAGGACCAATTCAAAATACACACAAATGGTGAAAACCCATATCCGAACCCTAAAGATTATCCAGGATATTACTGGATATGATACTCTTTTTTTCAACGTCCCTCTTCAACTTCCTAAATTGGCACAACAATGTAAGTTAAAAGACATACACAGCACTGTATGTGGCTAGCAAAAAAGAAGAAGCTAATGTTAGATCTAAGATAGATAGTCTACATCAACAATCAGCTTCAAAATGGTGGAATGGAAAGTTTTATTCAATCTTTAAAAGCAATTCGAATCCACCCCAACCAATTAATTCAAAAAAGCGAAGCACACGAATACACAAACAGGCGACAGGGAATCTTAACCTTTGTGGTATCACTAAATAGAGGCAGAGTGCGAGCTCGCTTTACCTATATTATCTCCGTGTTAGCTAGCTGAACAGCTGCAGCGTGACCTGCTTCTCCTGCTTGTAAGTCCCAATGACAGGCACTTGGGTTTACGATGGTGGAAATTAGTTTTACATTGCTGCCTTTAATTTAAGTCACAGTGAAATAAACAAGGTAAGGTCTTACTAGAATCGATATATATATTAGTTTTTGTATATTTGCTCTGTCCCCGTTTTCTGTATTTCAAACTTTTACCCCTGGTAACGTTAACTGTATCGTCGGGGCTAACAACATTAGCTTTCCTGTCACTGGATTCACTGTGCAAGTGATTAGCCATATACAGTTCATGTTTGAAATGTGTACATGCATGATATTAAAATGGTGAACTATACTTAGCTAGAAACCCTAATGGTAAGGCATACCCATACAGGATACCAGTATTTGATGTGGTTAATCATACTGTCTAATTATATGAGGAATAGCCCTCAAAAGGGGAGCAGACAAATGATTAAATGCGGCATATCATTTTAAATCATTTACTAATGTCTTCCTATTTCCCCCCAGATTGAGGAAGTGTGTGAAGATGCCAGCCGGTGTGTCTTGGCCTCGGTACCTGAGGATGTTAAGTGCCAGTATGCTGGCAATGTTTGCAGGAGCACAGGTCGTCCACCAGTACTACCTACCTGATCTGGTGAGGGACACAATTAACCATTTTTTCACATTGGCCCGGCTGTGATTTCTAGATGAAATCAATAAACAAGTCTGCAAAGTATTCAGATGCATTGACATTATTATGACAATCATTATCAGGTTTTTGAAAAGAAAATACAAGACATCTTCCACCACTGATTTACATACTGTGCAACTGTCTCTTGCTGTGTAGTGCTACTTTTATAACACATAGGATAGTATGTGTTGTTATACAGCTGTAGTATTTTCCAGCTATACTGTATAGCAACACATATGTGTTAGTATTTTCCTACATTTCCTATAATGCAATTTGACATCCACCACAAGGCGGGTGTAAAAAGTGTTACTTTTACTCAAAGATGGGTTTATAGTCATACATACTCTATACATACTCTATATATGGTACGGAGGAACCAGTCAGGTTTTTTAAACCAATTTGCTTTAATTTTTAAAACACTACTGTGTCAGATGTCAGAAGTGGTCCCAGAAAACACCAGTGACACTAAAGCCAGACTTTTACAGTTGATGTTTTAGATCGCTAAAAGTAAAAAAAAAAAATACAACGCCACCCAACCAAACAGGCCCAGTTTTTCAGTGTGTAACAGTCGTTGCTGCTGTTTAATCTTTCAGAGTATCCCAGAGATCCCACCAAAGCCTGGGGAGCTTCAGACAGATCTGCTGGGCTATAAAGTCAGAGAAGAAGCTGCTGCTGCGTTACAGCAGCTTAAAGCTGAACAGAAGGCGGACTGATAACACATTTTACTTCCTGCGATGGACACCCTATCTATATCGATCTATCAAGCAGAGTTTGTCCAATTTTTCAGGCTGCCACTTGCCTGGAGTAAAGTCATTTCAGGGACATCTGCAAGTGGATATTTTCTGTGTTTGATGGTTTCTTCTAATGGAGCAAACAGGATGGATTGAAAATGCCACACTGTTGGCGTCTGGCTGCTCGGATAAGGATCTTCTCTGAAACAAGATAATTTGGTTTATACAACAGTGGTTAATACACCTCATCTTATATCTCTTCATCCCTTTTGAATGTGTTTGCATTTTCAGACCGAGTGATAAAATATGTAAAAGAACGTTCAATGAACACATGGTAACTGCTAAGGTCATTAAATAATTCAATTTAATTCAAATGTATATATTTTGATTGTTTTTGTTTTTTTGCTAGCAGCCAAATTAATTTGAAATAAAAATGTACTAAGCCTTTGTCCATTACTTTGTAGTAGATGTCAGTGCTCTCTATGAAAATACTGACAAACTTGCAAAATTAATCCTTTCCAGCTTCTAAAATGTGTGTTTTGCTTCTCCCTGTATTATAACGTTCTAAATTAATTGTTTGGGGGTTTTGGACTGTTGATCAGACAAAAAAAGCTAAGTCAAAACATCTCATTTAGCTTTAGGATCTTGTAATGGTTATTTTCAGTATTTCTTTGACATTTTATATAAACGACTAATCAGTAGGCCTAAGTCATAACATGTTAAAAGGTTTCGGTTTTATCATCATCAGGCCCTGTTTATTTGTCAAAGAGGTGATATGAAATCTGCCCTACTGTAACCTTTACTGTGTGTGACTACGTTTAGTTTTAGGTTAACATTATAAGGGTTGGGGTTAGGCTTGTAATTGTGATGGTAGGGGTAGACTGGCTGGACGCATCATGTCATTGAGTACTAGCGTGTGTGTGTGTGTGTGTGTGTGTGCGTGTGTGTGTGTGTGCGTGCGTGCGTGCGCGCGCGCGGTGTTTGCGTATCATGGCAACAAGTTCAATCAAAAGTGAATTGGAAAAGATGGCGACGCAGAGAGAGAAAGACGCCGCTGATTATCTCGAGAAACACAAAATGTTCGAGCTCATGGAAAACCTGACCAGCATGCTCTTCTTTTACAGACCTGGTTAGTTAGAGCTTATTTTGTCTCTGTTGTAGACACAACGGACCTAACATCCTCTGCTAAAAACACTAGCTAGGTTTTGCAGTAGCTAGCAAGCTAGCTAGCTCGCTAACTCAAATTATAACACGTTTAAAGATCCTGACAAGTTTTTGGTTAGCTTTTCAGTCTCTAATTATGCCTTTTTTTTTAGCTGTATCTGTGCTGGATTCGGATTGCATCCTGACCCTTCTGTTGCTAGATAATAAAAAAAAAGATATGTTAGCTAATACACTGTAATAAACATATCTTACATAATAACCATAAACACATATAGCTGGGTTATTGCCTATAGTAACCTAAATGTGATTTGAAAAAGGACTTTTGCTGTGATGTGGCTCACAGTTTAATGTTACTAAGTTACTTAAAACTGTTCCTGCCCAAATATTCTGTTCTTCCCTTGACCATACCCAAGTGGTAGATTGTCTACAAAGTTTCGTGTATGTAAATAAAATATCAGTTTTGCATTGTTATATATTTATAGTTATTGTTCAGTTGTATTCTGTTGATATTGTTGTTATTTGGTTGCTGCAAACTTTCCCAAAGGTGTTCAATAATTGAACCTTTATTACCAGAAACAATTTATTGTGGTTTATTCTTTTATTCAGAGAATCCCAGAGAGTTTCTCATTGAGCAGCTGGAACAGCTGAAGATGTCTCAGCAGAATGATGTGAAAGGGCCGAATCTGTTCAACAACTCCAACCTGGATGCAGTCTTCGGGATACTGGACCCCGCTAATCAAAAATACATCACTTTTGCCCAATACAAGCAGGGTAAGCATAGGACATGTATGGACACTATATTAGGCTTTCTCGGGCAGAGAGAGATCAACACTTTCAATATGTAACTGTTTATATGAGCAACATAATTCTAAGTTCACCCAAGATATTTATCAGGTTTTAAATCAGTTTAGTAGCCTATATACTTTTAATTCACCGAATTATTGCTTCATACAGCAACATTTAAAATCATATAAGGAATCTTTTTTAAGAATAATGACACTTTTAAATAAAACAACTTCTCACAGAGCCTTTCCCCCACAGCGCTGACCACACTGGGCATAAAAAACATTAATGAATGTCCCGAAGGTGTAAATGAAGACAGAATATCCCATGAAACCTTCAAAACAGAAGCGTAAGAGCAGCTTGTAAAATCGAAACAACATGACAGGCAATATTCACCAGCATTTTAAAATTCACCATACCATAAAAGTACATTTTGTCTAATTTTGTTGTTACAGGATTCAAGGCCTGCAGAGATGCTCAGCAACATATGAACAACTGTGAACTTATGTTTGATGTTTTCTTCCACTCAGCTGATTTAATACATTATATAATGTTGATATGCATTTGGAAGTTTTCATTAGGACTATGTTGTAAAATGAGCACATGTTATGTAAGTATTGTTATTAAACTTTTAATGTTAATATGTATTCTATGAATACAGTGTATAAAAAAATTATATACACTCTTGCAAATACATATACATTTTCTCCTACAATATACTGTATGTAGTACTAAATCCATCTTGCCATCCAACCCATAAATGTCAACTGAAAGTTGGAGTGGTTTTGGGTCTGTATCTTCTGTTACATAAAAGCCAAACAAAAAACACGAGTCTTATTCTTTTATTTGTGCTTTTGTTTATAATTAGCAGTGCCTATTACAAAAACTCAGCTTTTAATATATATTTCAATAAATAAATAAATTAACCTCACCAGGCTAAGACATTTAAAAATATGACAGCATCTTTGGCAGTCGCTATCTGAATTTAAAATTTCAATGTAATGTTAAACATGTTATTATCATCATCATCATCATCATCATCATCATCATCATCATCAGTATTGGTAATACATACAATAATACGATATCATTTAGTATAGTTTAATTCAACATAATTATAACAATAACAGCATTATGTTTAAACATTTCGCAGCGTTGATGTATTGAATGTGCACCAGTCAGAGAAGGCGTGGTCAGTAAGTGACATGGCTGCCTCCTCATACGGATCCTCGTCGCCTTATTCTCCTGTTACTTGTAGATTAAATTAGACTTTTACCACGCAAATTTGATTTCATATTTACTGGGACAGCGCCCTGTGGAGCTCAGCATGGGCACCGTCCACGCCAGGGTAAGGAAAAGTCTCGTGAACGTGTTAGCTAGGACTTTGACCTCTCCTTGTGTTCGTTTAGGTATCTGACACAGCGGTTACTGTTCTACAAGAAAAGGCCCATACTGTACATTTAACAAGGTCCAACATGGCTCAGGCAGAGTTCATCCTCTGCTAGTTAGTTTTTAACTTGACAATTAAACGTAATGACTCTGTTGCTTGCTGTGTATTTAGATACAAATCATTGACAGTAAGGAAAGATGCTAGTGGCTTATCCGCTCACTGTAGTCTTGCTGCAGTCAGCACACTAACCGACCACCGGGCTTTATGGTGTGGTGTAGAGCTGAAACAATTAATCGTTTAGTCAATGACAGAAAACAAGTCAGCAACTATTTTAGAATAACTATTATTATTGAGTAGTCATATAAACTTCATCTAAGCAAAAATGTCAATCATTATCTGGTTCCAGCTTATCCAATGTGATGATTTGCTGCTTTTCTCTGTTTTATATAGTTGTAAACTGAATATCTTTGGGTTTTGGTCTTATGGTCGAACAGTAGGCTAAACAAGACATCATCTTGGACTGTGGGAAACTGTGATAGACACTTTTTTTTTACTTTAAAAAACAAACAATTTATAGAACCAAGTGATTCATTAATTAATCTAGAAAATAATCAGCGATAGTAGAAAAATATTTGTTAGTTGCAGCCCTAGTGGGTTAATTGAGAATACTTAGACACCAAACATGTATTCTGTCTGTGATTATAAAATGTAAACTCCTCTTTGTGTCATTGTCTCTCTCCCCCCCCTTCTATTTATTTGATTGGTAAAACTCTGATTGTGATAATATATATATATTATATTTCCCTCACATTTTGTGTTGCAGAGCCTGGACCCTCTGCCCATGCGAGGGCCAGAGCTAGGAGTTCAACCTGACGATATCGAGGCTCCTGGGATTGAGCACGAGCCAAAGCAAGAAGTTCTTGAAAACAAGGATGTAAGATTTGTTTTGTTTCAGGCAGTAATTACACTAGTCTCTCTCACTAGGACATATTGCCAGACCACCTTTCTCCACAGTAGGTTTGTGCTTTGCCAGCATAGTAGTAAGTGAGTCCCTGCCTCACATCCACACCAAATAAATCTAAAACACAACCCGAAATGCCAGGAAACTTTTTTTTTTTCTTCATAAAATTAATATAATGTATTTTTTTGGGTGTTCCAAATGTTCATAAAGTTATCTGTCTCTTCTTGTTTCTTAAGGTTGTAGTTCAACGAGTGCACATAGATGGGCTCGGAAGAACCAAGGAGGACCTGTTGACTTATGAAATCGCAGAAGTTTTCCGGGCAAGGAACTTGATTGATGTAGGTGCATGTTGATACAGCTGTACCAATCAATGCTTGTGAGTAGCCATTACTGGCATCAACACATTGTTCAATTTGTTGTGCAGGTGATGCGAAAGTCCCATGAAGCCCGACGGAAGCTGCTTCGTCTCGGTATTTTCAGAAAAGTTGAAGTTGTTATTGACACGTCACGAGGTACTTGTCAATCACTGCACGGTCTTATGATTACACATATTATTATTGTTATTCTTAACAAATGTACAAATCCCAATGATGCCTTTTCTGTGTTCTTTCTCACTGTTTTAAACCAAACATGAAATTATTGTTGAAATTCTGTGTGTTTTCTTTTTCTTTGTTTTCCTCAGGTGAGGATGCTCTTCCTAACGGCCTCGATGTGACGTTTGAAGTCACCGAGCTGAGACAGATGACCGGCAGCTACAACACCATGGTTGGAAACAATGAAGGAAGCATGGTGAGTGCTTCCTGAAAGGCCACCTCCTTTCTTGGATCCAATTATAGTGTCATACTACTACACTGGCTTAAACACACTGGTTTAGCAATATCTTCCTGTAAAGATAATTTCCAATGTTGACTTCAACTTTAGTTTGTAGCACTGAGATATTTCATTGTGATTAAGTTATTTGACTTTGACCCAAATCTATATGTCTGTTTGCGTTTTTTTTAATGCATTTCCTTTTTCAGACAGATTGAGTTCAATTTCTATCTAATCTAATTTTTTTTATTAGTTTGGTTGCCTCTAAATATAAAACCTTACCTGCTTTAATTTCAGGTACTAGGCCTGAAGTTACCCAATGTATTAGGTCGAGCAGAGAAAATGACCTTTCAGTTCTCCTACGGAACCAAAGAGACATCCTACGGCCTGTCCTTCTTCAAACCCCAACCAGGAAACTTTGAACGCAAGTAAGATATGAGCAGCTTCATAAAATAAATCATGATCAGATCATGATCTAATCACCTTGATACATAGTTTATGTTTAGACAGGCTTATTCTTTTGCTATAAGTTCTGCAGTTCAGTTTTGCAGGGTGGTTGAAGTTGGGCATTAGATAGATAAGATGACTCTCCTGATACTTTAGCTTTAGATTTGGGTCCATCAGTGAGCAAGTAAATGCCTGAGCGATATATGCAGTAACTATAGATGGGTATATTTTGTAATCACAAAGGAATCCTAGCAGCAGGGTATTGACATATCTTCTTCTCTTTTTTTCACTTCAAGCATCTCACTCAATGTGTACAAAGTAACAGGTCAGTTTCCATGGAGTTCTCTGAGGGAGACGGATCGAGGAATCTCTGGAGAACTGAGTGTAAATACTTGTTTCTATTTATTTGCCTCTTCTGTTGTTTGCAAGACAAATTATCTTGCCTCCTTGCACATGGATGAAGTTAATTAACACATTATGGTTTTGTTCAACAAAATGAGCTGAAAAGAGTCATAATAGAAGGCATCAAAAAAGAGACCAGTTCCATCAGAAAGTCCAGTTCTGCGCTGAGTTTTGTTCCTTAGAAACTAAAAGTTTGGACATCTTTGAGATGTCACAGAGCCATTGTTTTCCATATGTTTTAAGGGGACAACAGTTGCTATGTTACAAACAATGTATGGTCATTTACTGCATGAGATCTGTACAAACAAAAGTAATAAACTGGTGTCTTATTACCAATTTACCACCCACAGTTCCCTGTGTGGAAGACCAACCAAACCCTGAAGTGGGAGGGAGTGTGGAGAGAGCTGGGCTGTTTGGCTCGCACTGCCTCATTTGCCGTCCGGGAGGAGAGTGGCCATTCCCTAAAGTCCTCACTTACGGTATTTGTCTCTCATTTTACATTAAAGATTTTAGCATGGGCTTTAAAATAGCTGTTGAGTTTCATGTAGTCTGCTGTCAGAGAATTAATGGCAAGCTGGTATTCAGTGCTTTAGTCAGGGTTTTCAAAAATGTTTGCACAACACATTCCGATAACATTGCGTGGGGGATATTGAACAGTGGATATGAATTGTTGGAATGTTGAATAGTGCAAAAAGACTAAATATCCAATAAGACACTTTATTAGTGAACACATTTTTAGCAGTAGTTTTGAGAACGGTGGCATTTTGTTTTTCAGCATTCTATGGTCATCGACACCAGAAACTCCTCCATCCTTCCCAGGAAAGGTGGCCTGTTGAAGATCCATCAGGTTTTCTGTTTAACACTAATCCAGAGCTTTTTTCAAATGCTATTTGAAAACAATACGACTGCTCTTGTGCACCAGGTTGACGGTTTGTGTTGTATTTGTGTAGGAACTTGCTGGTTACACTGGGGGAGATGCCAGTTTCCTGAAGGAGGACTTTGAAATCCAGCTCAACAAAACACTCTTCTGGGACTCGGTGAGATTCTACATTTTACATTTCAGCCATTTAGCAAATAGTCTCATCAAAAGACACTTAATGCAGTTACACTTTAAGCAGTTTTACCGGGCCAAAGTAAAGAATGCTAGTAAAGAATTTGAGTAATATACTCAGGCTTTTGTGAGAATGGTCTGTTAGCAGAAAACTAAACTAAATGACCAACAGACTTCTTTCCAAAAAACCTTGGTGTAGTCCTTCTTTAGCCAGGAATACATTTTTATGTTAAAAAAAACAACTTGACGCACTTCTTTGTTAGATTGTTGTGACTAAACCCTTTGACTTATTCCTCCAGGTCCTTTCTGCCTCATTGTGGGGTGGTTTGCTCCTGCCCATTGGTGACAAGCCAACAAGCATAGCAGACAGGTACAGAAATACAATGCACCACCCTATTACCATTATCCACAAGACCAGGGGTTTTTGAAGTCTTCACTTGAGACAGCTTGAGCTTTTTTCCTCGCCTATATTTGGCAAATTGGCACCATTAA
This sequence comes from Sander vitreus, assembly GCF_031162955.1. Taxonomy (NCBI): domain Eukaryota; kingdom Metazoa; phylum Chordata; class Actinopteri; order Perciformes; family Percidae; genus Sander; species Sander vitreus. The sequence continues at coordinate 8,068,253 of NC_135862.1, forward strand.
AAGTATTTCAAATTATCTATTGGCAGTTCCTGTTTGCAATGTACCCATGGATGCCTAATAGGGTTGGGCATCGTTTGGATTTTAATGATTTTGATTCCAATTCCGATTCTTCCTTTCGATTCCGGTTGTTATCGATTCTCAGTTCCGATTCTTTGAGGGGTGGAGTTGAAACGGGTCACATGCCTATTTTCACAAATAAAAGGAAAGTTTTATTTTGATTCAGTGGTGGTTTGCAGTTTTACCGGGCTTTTTCAATGTAAAATAAAGCCACACTAGAGCGCTGCTTACTGTGCTCCAAGGCTGCAACACAACAAGTGCCCGGCCGCTTCGGAAATTGGGAAGCGATGATTTGATTTGAAACCAAATCCTCTAAACGATTCCAAATGATTCCAATAAAGTAACGATTCTACTGGAATTGTAATTTTTGAAATGATTCCAAGTAGGAATCGGTTCTCGATGCCCAACCCTAATGCCTAGACTATCACTGAATTACTATCACTACTTTAATGCTGAAGAATGCTTAAAAACTTGATCATTCTCAGGCAAGTTCTGAAGGAGTGTCTTTTTTTCAGTGATTTCGAAGTGTATATATATATATATATATATATATATATATATATATTTAAAACACAATTAAATGTAGGGTTCTTTCTGTATTCACAGAAAGCTCATAACTGTGTTACATATTGTATGTTTTATATGTCTTTGTCAACCTTCTAGGTTCTATCTTGGTGGCCCCACCAGTATCAGGGGATTCAGTATGTACAGTTTGGGCCCACAGAGTGAAGGTGAGACATTAACTTGACTGAGTTGCTTGGTAACCAGACTGAAGTTTGATGGTTAATTGAAAATGTTGTTTGCTGTAATTACTGATATGGCAGGTGACTACCTGGGAGGAGAGGGCTACTGGGCTGGAGGCCTCCACCTTTACACCCCTCTACCCTTCAGACCAGGCAAGGGGGGCTTTGGTGATCTCTTCAGAACACACTTCTTCCTCAATGCCGGAAACCTTTGTAACCTTAACTATGGTGAGTAGTTGGAAACAGAACAAGCACCTCAAATGACTGTTAAAGGTTCATGTTTTATGGAACAGACCTTGACATTTATGACTGAATTCTATTAGAAAGGAATTTTTGCAGATGCCCTTGTTTTCTGTCTGGCTGAGTTTATATGTTTGTTTTTACTCAGGTGAGGGGCCAAAAGCACATTTGAAGAAACTGGCAGAAAGCATCCGTTGGTCATATGGACTGGGCATTGTGTTGCGTTTGGGAAACATTGCCAGACTGGAGCTGAATTACTGCATTCCCATGGGAGTCCAGAGTGGAGACAGGTAGGGCTGATAAGGGTAGCTAGTTTTAGGTAAGATTTGGGATTGCACCTGTTTGACTTACTTTAAAGACATTTAAGGCACACTAGGTAAACTTTATGTCCAATAGCTCTCCCTGCAAACAGAAGATAAATGATTTAGTTAGAAAAGACCAGCATAGACCAAAAAACCACAGGTTGTACAGGTGGGTGACTTCAACTCATGCAGTGTAAATGTCACATCTGTTTACATGTGTGAAAGTTGTGTATGTACTGTATGTGCATGTTGCTTAGTAAATATTGAGAAAATCTTTTCTGTACAATCATGTAGATAAACACTTTCAAGAGACACATGTCCCATGCATAATGTCCTTAACATGCACTGGAAATAAACTGATTCTTGGTTTGCTTTGCTATTGATTTCAACAAATGTTCTCTGTTACATGCAGGATATGTGACGGGGTCCAGTTTGGAGCAGGAATCAGGTTCCTGTGAAACCATCTTTCACATTTTTTGGATCTGGAACTTCCTGTGTTTCAACATTAATTTTATGCCACAAACATTTTATTGGAAAAGGAAATTTCTTGTACAGAACTGTTGTTGCGACTAATTAGTTCAATTAAAGTGTTTGCACTGACTTTCTGTTTTGATGTATCTTTTTTTGTAATAATTTGAGATCAGAGGTTAAATACAGTACTCATAGTCAGATTTTACGCAGGTCACGTTACTGTGTATAACATACAATATGTCATATATTATCAAGTGAAGGTGAAGAGGTAAATTCGTCAACCGACAATGTACCTGACTCTGCTACCAGTGGAAATGGAATATATGGTATGCTTGGAGACATTGTTGTTGAAAGCTGTTGCAGTTAAGTGTGTGTGTAGTAGGACTACCCGTTCTCCTAATCCCTTCTGTCAATATAAGCGTCCTTTCATGTGTTTATGTCATTTGAACATACTAACAAAAGTTGTGGTTTTACCTGGGTTTGGTTTTACTCATGGTCTGTAAAGAGGTTGGTTTTACTGCGTACGCTGCGTACCAGTTCGGCGTACACTAGCGGTCACGTGTGTTGTGAGTCTCCACGCGATTCGCCGCACCTGCGCATGCGTTCTACTCATTGTTCCGTAGCATTTTAGCTTGCACACTACAGATTGCGGGAAGACAGACTGTTGGGGGTATTCATTCACGGGCTTCTCGAAATTTCATTTGCCCGTCCCCTTTCCGAAGAACATATATCCCGATAATACGGTGTTGTTGGAGCTACAGCCGTCTGAAACGGAGAAAAAAGCGACCAGAGAGGGGTTTTCTTGTGTGGTTTTATCGGCGGTCTTATCTGTGAGCGGACGCACGCTGATGGCGGTCACTATCGAAGATCTCTATCGGAGCTACGGGGTCCTTGCTGATGCTAAGGATAACCTCAGCCCGGTAAATAAAAGCCTACTTGTTCATTTAAAAGCATTATTTTGCCGAGAACTTTGTTTCTTTACCGCATTACCTTATTTTACGTCTGTAAACTTTGTTGTAAGATACATAACATTGTTGTGTGCCTGCTAGGCTAACTGTAGCTAGCTAAAGTAGTGACCATGCTAATGTTAATGGCCTCCCCATAGCGACCCTTACGATAGGCGGTACTAACTCGACATTCATTATTTTTAAGTCAACCAAACGGCTATTTACTCACTTAACGTAACTTCTCATTCATGACTATGGTTCTCTGGATATCGATAGAAACTTTTGACTTTTTTTTATTTTTTTAATTATTTTTTTTAGGTCGAGCACATTAGGGATTTTGCACACCCTGCACAAAACCATTTTATCAATTTCTAATCTCCCAATTATAGCCTGGATGGCACCACCAGGCTTATTTTCTCAGACTTTAGAAAGCTCACCCAGAACCACATTGGACATCATACAACTGTTTTCACAGGCTGAGGAATACCACCTTATTTGAAAATCATGCATAGCTGCATCAAGTCATAAACAGACTAGTTTCGGAGCATTCCTATTTCACTGTAGTAACTATAGTAGTTTACATACAGGGGTTTCAACATAACCAGGTGAACTGTAACATCCAGATACACTACACTCAATGTCCCAAGCAACATCTGCTGTTAAAAGGTTCAGCTGTTTGCACCACCACTGTCACAGTGAGTGCTGCAAAACGGTGAGCTTTGGACCAAAGGCACTTCCAATCTGGAACCATTTTTTTTATATATATATATATATATATATATATATACATATGTGTGTGTGTGAATTAGAGATGGTCCGATACCATTTTTTGCTTCCCGATACCGACTTTGATACCTGAACTTGCGTATCGGCCGATACCGAGTACTGATCCGATACCAGTGTGTCATATATTTTATCATGTTTTAACAACTGTATACTGCTATCCCTGTATGGATGTGATATGATTTATATCTTTGTTGTCGGTCTGGCTCAGGTTAAACTCTTTGTGAAACATGAACAATGAATGCCCCAGAACTTCTTCTTTTATTCTCCAGTTTGACAGTCCGTTATAACGGAAAAATAACATAAATAAACTACTTAACGTAGATTTTCTTTAGGGCTTTATTACGTGGTATCGGATCAGTGCATAAATTCCAGTACTTCCTGATACCAGCATTTTAGGCAGTATCGGAGCTGATACCGATACTGGTATCGGAACGTCTCTAGTATGAATTGTAATGTAATGCCACTGTTGTATATCTTGTACAAGTTTATGATGTACTCTCTTTTATTCTTCAGCACAAAGATGCCTACCAAGTAATCTTGGATGGCGTGAAGGGTGGCCCGAAGGAGAAGCGCCTGGCAGCACAGTTTATTCCCAAATTCTTCAGCAGCTTTCCAGAACTGGCCGATTCAGCCATTAATGCCCAGCTTGATCTTTGTGAAGATGAGGATGTGTCGGTAAGTATTAAAGGACACCGCTGTGCATGGGTACCTCATATTCCCAAGTTGATGTGAGGTTTCTCGCTTGATTGTATAGATTTCACAATTGGAATTTTATTCCATCATATCAATCTCTCTCTGTCTTTGTGTGCTTGTTTTTATCCAGATCCGACGGCAGGCCATCAAGGAGCTTCCGCGGTTTGCAACTGGCGAGAACATCCTCAGAGTTGCGGATATTCTCACCCAGCTCCTTCAGACAGGTATTGGATTATACACTTAAGAGACTTTGATGTCCCTTTTTGTGTATTTATACTCTAAACACAGCCATGTTGTATGTTTTACTTGCATGGCTATGATCCATCGTGAATATCATAACCCGTTTTTCAGTTAGTATAATTTCTTTGATATCCTGGAAATCAGATTTGCTTGTCAGTCCCAACAGCATATTTGTCTCTTGATAATTTGTTTTGCTCATCTTAAACAGAAATCTTGAATGACTACTGATGAATCTGTATTTTTGTGCTTTCAGATGATACAGCAGAGTTCAACCAAGTGAATGCATCACTTATTGCTATCTTCAAGATAGATGCTAAAGGTAAGTGTTGCTTTCCCCCACTGTTTAGCCAAAATAATGCTCTTGTATGCTTGTCAATTATTCAGCCCAGTTCAAAGCTGTTCTTAAAGGGGACACTGTGAAAAATAACTTTCTTACTCGTCCGTCTTGAGCATACTTATATCCCAGCTTGATATTTCTTTTTGCTTGTTGAGATGAGATGGTTTGTCGTAACCTGTGTTGTTTTAAGGGCTGTCTCATTGGCCATGTGAAACAAAGGATGTCATTTACAGCTGCCTGTGTAAATTGCCCCTACTAACATCATCATGCATCTATCTCAGCCAGTATATCTGCCAGTTGAATCTATTCTAGATCTGAAGGAGTTTTTTTATTTTTGGAAATAACCCCTCAAGATATTTAGGACTGGGACCAGAATATTATTTAATCCTGTATGTCTTCACAAATGTTCTGATTATACTGTTTTGTAAACATGAGATCAAATCATTTTGCTGTGTATTTCACGATTGTTGCATCCCTATTTCCGATTGGGGTTATCCTCTTGAGTTTGTAATTATTCACTTGCATTGACACAATCCCGTCTGCTGCTGTCTTTTATCGTCCAGGTACTCTCGGAGGCCTCTTCTCTCAGATCCTTCAGGGAGAAGACATAGTGCGGGAAAGGGCCATCAAGTTTCTTTCAACCAAACTGAAGACCCTGCCAGAGGACGTCATGACAAAGGAGGTGGAGGACTACGTCTTTGCAGAGACAAAGAAGGTTAGCGTGTAGTGCAGATTTGATTAGTATTCTTTGATCATATGAGTGATATTTTGCTGTCAGTTTGAATGTAACAAAGGTAATTGTATCACACCCCATCACAGCGTCTGTTGTACTGGAATCAGGGTGTGTTAAAACTGCCGCTTTAGATGGTAATTTTGCTGACTCTATGTAGGTGCAGTCTGAAACTTATTTTCTGTTCTTAAACTTGCATTTATTTTGTTAATTAGTGAAATGGATTTGTGAATTTGTAGTATAATCGATCTGATTTAATGGGGTTAGTAACCATTTAATGCCTTATGTATCTTTTCTTTAACTCAGCTGACTTATGTGAACACTGTGTTAGGTGGATGTTAGCCTGTGTAAAAACAGGCAAGACCCATCTTGTTCATAACGGGTTTCTTTTCTCTTCCCTTCTTCCTCCTCAGGTGCTGGAGGATGTGACGGGAGAGGAGTTTGTGCTGTTGATGCGTGTAGTGTCTGGCCTGCGGGTGCTGCAGACAGTAAATGGGCGGCAGCAGCTTGTGGAGCTGGTGGTTGAGCAGGCTTTCCTGGAGCAGGCCCTCAACCCAGCTGATCCCGACACTGTTGACCGCCTGCTGCAGTGCACGCGCCAGGCCTTGCCCCTCTTCTCTGTGAGTACAACCAATAAACTTTACCTCAACCATGTTCACTGATTAAAACACAACAAACCGTTAACACTAGAACCGCCAGAACCATAGCCTTTGGGCGTTGTGATTAAAAAATGTAAATTGCTCCGTGATTGTTATTGCACATAATTCATCATAATGATAGAAAAACGCTTAGAAAACCAAATAAACGGGTTTTTGGTGGTGTTTTTCACAAAAGCACCCCTTTCAGTTGCCAGGAGCAGCGCCCATTAACGTTGGTACTCTCCTCCGCCCTCTCTTCTGCAGCTGAATTAAAACATTAGCATATTGGCCATACAGTGCATTGAGGCAATGAATGGGACTAAGCACACTTTCTGACTATAAAAGTTGTGTCCTGACATGGGAGTCCCGTATGTGCACTATATAATATCAGGAATGTCATTTATGTGACTCATTTAAACACTAACTAATGTTTCTAAATTGTATTATTTTTATAGGTTGGTGTGGATGTGCGCGATCATATGGCAAGTTGTGTATTGACTGAAAATATAAATGCTGAGGGAAGTTATAGTTGTTCTTTTTTTTTTAGGCAAAATGTGAAAAACTAGACTAATCATATGCACCGTGATTATATTAACCATTTAGTTTACTTGCCAAAATAAAAATGCTGAAATTGATGTTTCAGCATTTGTTTATTCCTTTTTATGTTTTACGCTACTTACAACTCATAACAGTATCAGATACATCCAAATAGATTTTTTTTTTTGCAGTTGTTGCTACAGAAACCTCCAAGATTTTGTTTGTCCTGAACTGAACGACATATAGCACAAATGGCAGTCACAGGACTATTACTGCATTGAGTGGCAGCGTGATTCTAAAAATGGATAAGAAATAGCACATTTTACACAGCTAAGAGTTCACCAGTTTTTTGTGGGTTCAAGCTGTTAGACAATCTGGCTGTGAATAGTGGGAGGTGGCTGTGTGTCTGCTGTTATAGAGATGTGGAGGGATGATGTGTTTATGGCCCATCAGCCAAACAAAAGGATACAGACGCTCTTGAGCGTCGGGGCTGGCGGTGCTGGTGTTAAGGGCTGTAACCAAACACTGTAATTTGTTTCGATTGATGGCTTGGTCTAAAAACTGGCGTAAATGTCACTGTTTTATAAGCACAAAGTTGCGTCTTCGAATCGTTTTATTACAAACCTATTCAGTTAACTATTATGAGCAAAGAAGCTCCAGCCAGAGAATGTTTGGCGTATTTGCATTAAACGGGGGTCCCATGGGGTCTTAAAGTCTAAAATTCTGAACTTTAAATTGAAGGCCTTAAAATGTCTTAAAAACGGACAGATTTTTATCCGAGGTTTTAAATTTCATTTAGTCGGGTCTAAAAAAGGTTTTACCCTCGTTCATTTCCAGAAACGCGGGCCGCAGAAAGGAAAAAGTATCGAGTCGTAACCTACAAAGCGGAGCTCTAGAGTCTTTGCTCTGTATCAAAACCAGCAGAACGCTGCCCTCAGAACATTGGTTCGGTGTGTTGTACTTCTTTCTGGGGGATATTGGTGCGTACGCGGTGATAAAACTCCAAATCCTGTGATAATTGCAATACCTGCCCGCGAAATAACGTCTGCATCTCCTCAGAGTTTGTTAAAGTTCGGCTAGGCCTACATGTGGAAAATGGGAAAGTGTACTTTTAACGAGACATGGCTAGATCACAGCGATTTCCGCTGTTGGTTACAAGTAGGGTTGGGTACCGAAAGTATCGGTTCAGGCACCGTTTTAAAAATATCGTTTTAGCACCGGTATCGGGAAAAAACCCAAACGATACCCAACCCTAGTTACAAGTAGAGATGGCCCGATACCATTTTTTGCTTCCCGATACCGATTCTGATACCTGAACTTGCGTATCGGCCGATACCAAGTACCGATCCGATACCAGTGTGTCATATTTTATTATGTTTTAACAACTGTATTCTACTATCCCTGTATGGATGTGATATGATTTCTATCTTTGTTGTCGGTCTGGCTCAGGTTTAAACTCTTTGTGAAACATGAACGCCACAGAACTTTCTGTTATTATCCAGTTTGACAGACTATATTATATATGTTATAACGGAAAAAGAACATAAATAAACTACTTTAACGTAGATTTTCTTTAGGGCTTTATTACGTGGTATCGGATCGGTGCATAAACTCCAGTACTTACCGATACCAGCGTTTTAGTTTAGATACTGGTATCGGTATCGGAACATCTCAAGTTACAAGTACCCATTTTTTTTGGAAATGAGTCGTGTAGGTCTTAAATTTCAATCTTTATGGTCTTAAAATGTCTTAAATTTGACATACTAAAACCTGCAAGAACCCTGATTAAAGGGGAATTAAAGGATTACATTTTCTGTCGATCGAATAATCAATTAATTGACAAATCGTTGCTACTCTACAGACAGTACATTGTCTGTTTTTACATGTATTCATCATGTAGGCATACCATCATGACAAATAACTTTTTGTGTGAATTAATCATGTTTTTCTCCTCTCTTGCAGAAAAATGTCCATTCCACACGTTTTGTAACCTACTTCTGTGAACACGTCCTGCCCAACCTCAGTTCCCTGACAAGTCCTGTGGCTGAGCTGGACATCCAATTGGAGGTAAATTCTTGCTTTTATATTTATTTATTTATCACACAAGTCAGATCTAAAAGTAGACTTGTGAATTCCCATGGTCCTTTTAGTGTGTTTAAAATTTGAAGTCTGTACCTATGGTCAGTCGCGTCATAAATTTGACTTTTACCGACTACAATCCCCCCATTTTATGTTGGATTTAAGTGCAAAAGGGTGTGTTGCAACTATTAAATTAATTCACTTTTTTAACACTGGTTCAATTGTGGATGAATTCAGCAACTATGGTGCTCAACTATAACGACAAAGCGTTTTGAATTTGCTACCTGTCTGATTTGCGCCTCTGACTGGCCTCCATTCAGCCTAAATCAGCACTTCCATTCCTTAGAGGCCTAATGAATATGGCCACTGGTGTGAGGTCGATACTCCTAATGTCTGACATTTGGTGAGCAGTTGTTGTAGTAGTAAACAAAGTCAGCATGGCAGCCACCTGTCAGAGGTGTCAGCCAACTGCATGTTGTTAATGGGTCATTAGTCTGCACCACGCAACACTGTTTCTCATTAGCAATGCACTTTACACTGTGAGGGGATCTGCTAAGCTGTGTCTGTTTGTGTGTGTAGGTGCTGAAGCTGCTGGCTGAGATGAGTCCGTTCTGTGGAGACATGGAGAAGCTAGAGGCCAACCTCAACATGCTGTTTACCAAGCTGCTGGTGAGAACGGATTGTCCTGTTGTTGAACATGGAGAAATACAAGTGGAAACGCACTTAAAAATCAAGATACAGTGGCTTGCTAAACCAGCTATTAGGCTAACTGAAATAAAAACCATGCCATTCTCTAGGTATGGTGAAGGGTATGTGATGATGTGGGGCTATTTTATATATATATATATATATATATATATATATATATATATATATATATATATATATATATATATATATATATATCATAACCAATTACGTGACCATTAACCAATCATGCTTTGTATGATGTAATGCTTTAAATAGAAAGTGTTTTTAATTTTGTTTAATGTAGCCTATAATGTTTATTCTCTATACTGGAATCATAACATTTGTTGCCATGACTCCTTTGTGGATTTGCCTGCCCATGGACTGCTGATGAAATTTAGTTAGTAAGCGAATTCTGGGACAGTGAAGATGAGGCCGACTTTATTGATCCCACACTGTGGAATGTCCATTGTCACTTTTTAAATAAAATAAGTAGTAATCAACTTGGGGAACTTAAAACAGCAGCCCTAATAGTAATAATGTATTGTAGAGGTAGTTTCAGTGCAGGCTCCACAATAATTGTTAAAATAAATACGGGTAGAATAATAAACTATCCCTTTGTTCCAGTAAACCTTAATGGTTCAAGATGTTTGACAATAGAGTAAGGCACACAAATAGTTTCCGGTCATAATTTTGTTTGTGTAGGAGTTCATGCCTCTGCCACCAGAAGAGGTGGAGAACGGAGAGAACTCAGCAAGCGAGGAGCCGAAACTGCAATTCAGCTATGTGGAGTGTCTCCTCTTTGGCTTCCACCAGCTGGGCAAGAAGCTGCCAGACTTTCTCCTCGAGAAAGTGGATGCTGAGCGACTCAAAGACTTCAAGATCAGGTGAGGGAGTATCACACAAAGAATGTCTCCTAGAGTGCAATTAGTAAAATAAATGAGCATGTCGGGTGTTTGATGGTTTAGCTCACTGTGGTCATTTTACCCCATAACGGGCACTTGTCATATAGAATTGAATGTGCTTTGTGTTTCAACAGGTTACAGTATTTTGCCAGAGGCCTGCAGGTTTACATCAGACAGCTGCGAGTAGCACTGCAAGGCAAGACAGGAGATGCTCTGAAAACCGATGAGGTAACTTAAGTTTGATTGCTTTGCTTAAGTAGAAAGTTAATGCATAGTCAACCGAAATGCAAACTAAAATATCTGACTAACTTGTCTTCTCTGTGTAATCAGAATAAGATCAAAGTGGTGGCCCTCAAGATCACAAACAACATCAACATCCTCATCAAGGTAAGGTGTTTTCAGGCTATCACTGTGGTGGTACACTGAGGTGAAATATATTAAAACATGTTTTTTGCACATCATGTATGTATCAAGAGAAGCAGAAACGCCTCACAATCATAATGTGATCCACTGCAATAACACAAAAGTAAAGACGGTACCTTTCTGACAGTGTGGACAATAATTGAAGAAGTATACAATGCTACAACTACTACTACACAATACTTTTACAAGGGAGGCATTTATAATAAGGACTGTTTAGTAGTACTGCATTATAATGTACCTGATTTCTGATCTTATTAAATGAGGAGAATAAAATATAAGCTCCACATTCGACAAATGGTTCTATTTTTTTTATGTCTCTTAATCTTCATTTTCGTTCCAGGATCTCTTTCACAACCCCCCATCATTCAAGAGCACAATCACACTCTCCTGGAAACCAGTCCAGAAGTCAGAGGCAGTAGCGTAAGTCTGCTCCCACTGATTTAACAATCCGAAGCCACACACAGCAGCCGTGTGTCCTTGTTGCACCATTAGGTCATCATCTACTTGTCTTTGGTGTTTCTAGGCCCAAGCGCCCGTCAGGGGAGGAGATAGGCTCCAGTGGCAGCACAAAGAAACAGGTCTCTCCTCTGCCCCGGAGGGACGCACGGCAAATTTACAATCCCCCCAGCGGCAAGTACAGCGCCACCATTGGCAATTTTACCTATGGTGAGGAGCACTTTGTGGCACTTTTATTGTATTTGTTGTATTGAATTATTTTTGCTGTTCTGCAGCATGTTCACCTTTTTATTTAGAACTGCACATTTGGTCATTTTACAATCTAAATTTAGTAAATAGAGCTACTGTTACTGTGTTGTTGCATTTTCACCTTGTTGAAATGGGGGGGGGGGGAGAGGAGTTATGACATGCTGCTGATGTCATGTATGACGGTTATACGGCACACACTGTAACCACTTGGCTACCAAGGCACTTCACTACTATTTTCTAATCACATCTGTGTCTGTAAACTTGTTAAAAGGTTTGGTTGACAAAAAAACATTTCAAATTGGCATAGATAGACAGACGGATAGATAGAGATACTTTATTAATCCCGAAGGACAAGAAATAAATCGGCCAATATACATAACTGTTGAGCAGTAAATAACAAGAAATTTCAGGACAGAAATGTCAAATGTGTTTGACGTCATATAGAAACACTGTCATTATTACACATGCCACCAGAGCACTGAAAAGTTAATTTTTCAACTGTAAACTATCCTGCTCAGCAAATATCCTATAACAGTTAATGTATGGTTATCAACAAATAATGTGGTGTGTGTGTGTGTGTGTATGTATGTATATATATATATATATACATACATACATACATACATACATACATACATACATACATACATACACACCCACCCACCCCAGGGCTGTCCTCGACTAAAGAAATTCTTAGTCGACTAACTCGCATGATTTTAGCGATTATTTGATTTAACCGATAGATCTGCAAAAAATGTTTTTCCCCACAAACAATGCAAAAGCACTTTCAATCTTGTTTTCACCACAGATCTGATAAGTTTCTTTGATAAAAGTCATTTAACATTAAATGACTAATTGACTAAAGATATGAGTCAACTCAGAAGGGGCAGCCTTATTACACACAATCATTTCTTTTAAATTCTCAAATATCGTGATCAGCCTAAAAAGTGTAATAGTGGTCAGGTTAGTTATAAATAATATGTCCACGCTGACCTGTTTGTTTTTGTCTCCAGAGCAGCGTGGTGGCTTCAGGGGCGGCCGAGGACGAGGCTTCGGAGGCAGAGGCAACAGGAGCAGAGGCCGAATCTACTGAGACACACGCACACACAGAGTACATATTGCTCATTGAACTGCATCACATCAGGATCTTTTCTGCACCAAGATGGACTATTTGCCACCTACTCTTTAAACTGGTCTCAACGTCTTTCTCACTTTCCAACTCGCCCATCCAGTTTTTTTTGTTGTTTTTGGAGGGGGTGGGGGTTCAATAACGGGCTCAGACTTTTACTCCCCATAATCCTCTTGGTCAAGGTGATAGTTAATAGTAAATCTAAATGTTTTTTCCCCTTCATTTAAAAAAAAAAAAAATAATATTTTTCAGTGTAATTTTGTGAAACAAGACTGCCAAGTTGTAGCTGATATTTTTTGTCAGGTTGTTGTAGGAAAAGATAAAGATCCTCTTGTTTGGAACATGAGTGCATTTCTTTTTACTTTATTTAATCTTGTTTTTTGTTCGTTTTTATTAGAGCTTCAGTTGAATTGGCTGACTATGCTACTTTGTATGAATCAATAATGATGCTTCATTGGATTTTTATCATAAACTTGTATGGAAGTATGAACTTTTTGTCCTTTTAACTTGTTTTATGTAGAAATTTGCAGTAGTTGAGCTGCAAACTAGGCTTGTATCAAGACAGATGCAACTCCACACAATTCTGCTGCTTCAAATGACCTTTTTCACAATTCAAAACTTGACTTGCATTTTCAAAACATTTTCTAGACTTGCCTTTTGCCTCCCTTTCTGTCCTCTGACAATGCATTCACTCTCTCGTCCACTCATTCATTACATTGATCCTTTCTACCCTCCTGTCTTTCCTTTTCCCTCCTCCTTCTATGTGTACTTACCTATATCTGTACCAATGCAGAGTGAGGAGAGGGTAATTTTAGCCCACGATCTGGCATCTATATTTAGAATACACATGCATACACAAATGTGCCTCCTCGGCTGTACATGTCTGCATCAACACTGCCTCCCACTTCTCCCTCCCCTCAGCTGTGTGTGTGTGTGTGTGTGTGTAGGTGCCGAGGGTGTCAGCTTTGAAGTAGAAAAGGGTAAAATCGGGCTCTCAATAATTGAACGGGCTATAAATAGTCACTGCCATGTTTAGAACACACTATGTTACTCTGGTGGTGGAGGCTCTGCCTGCTTTGTGCACATTTTAACACAAGAATTTATATGCTACATTACTTGTGAGGGCCTTCAATCCACTTCATTGTGTTAATGGAACTTGTACCGACTTTTATTCAGAAATAACATGTAATCCTAATGAGATGTGCGAACATTAACCTTCCGCTATGTAAAACCGTTTAGCCACAAACCTTTTTTTTAAGTTTGTCGTCTTCTTAAATATTTGCTGTCATTTCCAATAGATCATTGCTTAACCTGGAGCCTGGTCCTACATTAAAGTTTCCTTATTTCAAGTTTTAAAAGGTAAATGTTTTTTTGAAATTTAGTATTCTTCTGTGTCTTAAACTGTAAATTGTCTGGGGCACATAGTAATTGGATGTAGAAGATGTCAAAACGTATTGTATTCCTTACTCACCCAGTCTTAACTTTAGTCTTACCCCTGAATCCAAGTTTGAACTAAACAGAACCAGTCTATGCCTGCCACAATCCTAATTTAACCCAAATATTGTCCATAACCTAAACCTATAGTCTATTTCTAATACTTTGCTTTAAAGCCAAATCTTATTCCTAATCTTTACACAGAAAAACAAACAAGAACATGTCCACTGTAAGTGGTCAAAAAGTGATTCTTATAAAGAGACACACACACACACACACACACACACACACCGACACAGCTCTTTGTGGGTGCTGCAGGTCTGCATGTGAAGACACGTGCTGGTGTGTGTAGGTGGATGCTTTGGAGGAGGAGGGGCTCAAACTCAATTTTCTGAATCGACTGGAAGAGAGGCAACAATAAATGGTTTTAACTCAGAAAAACAAAACCTACAAACCATTTATATAACAGTTGCACCTACCATCGTGTAGTAATCGTCTTATTTAAATGCATCAGCTTCAGTGTGATATAAACAAAAGCTGCTTAATCGGCCACACTGTACGCTATTTAGGATATACATCACATAAACTAATTCGTTGTGTCCTTTTTCACATGCAGAAGAAAGATTACCAGTGTTTGTTGGACGGGCGTTGTTCTCAGGACAGTATGTAAAAAAACAAATTACAATTTAAGTGGGATGAACGTGTCTATATAAAATGTGTTATTTGCAACAACAACAAAAACTGATTCATTAAATAAATACTATAGAAATAGAGGTGAAGTGGTTGCTGCTTTACAACACTGTTGAACAATACGGCAACGTTTTACTGTAGACAACATAAAAGAAGAAGCTTATCCATCCATAAATGGTCTCTTGTCTTGGCAGAGTCTCCCCTCTAGAGGGCGATCCAGACCAGGGTTTTCCTCGCAGAGCAACCACATCTATTTTTATCCTCAACCGAACGAGTCACTTAAAGCTTTCATGATGTCTTTTTGTCTCTTTGTATTTCTGCTCGGGTTAAGGCGCATGGAGGAGCACTGCGTTTCTGGCGCGTGATGCAGAGAAGAGAGAGAGAGAAAGAGAGAGATCCTAACTCACATCCCCTCCTTTTCATGACCCAAGATGAGAATATTTAGTGATTTAAAGTCTGCTGTATTTGTCAATTATAGTCAAGTACTGTGCCTCATCAGTGCTAAAGTTAAATAAGGCTGCAACGACGAGAAATCATTACTAAATTTACCATTATTGCTTTTGATGCAATATTTGAAATTCGAATTTCTTTATAATCATTTCCCTATCCCATTTATATTTGTTTACTAATTTGATCTTTCATCCTCACTGAGTTGCAGGCTGATGGCGGCGTTGTTGTTGTTGTTGTTGCTGCTGCTGCTGCTGCTGCTGCTGCTGCTGCTGCTGCAGCAGCAGAGATACTGTACATATTTTGGCACAGGCATCACGGTGCGTTTAAGGTCTAGGTTTAAGTTCTCTTTTCAGGACAATAGGGGGCGGTATGCAACCAAGATAAACCCTCCTCTCATTGATCGTGACCAGGTATTTCCCAAACCAGCCAGCCAGCCATCCAAAGCCTGGCACATGCGTTTACACACACACACACACACACACACACACACACACACACACACACACACACACGGCGGAGCTGAAAATAATCAAGTGGTGGAGGAGGAGTGGGCCGCAGCAGCGGGGGAGGAAGCGAAGACGACCCTCAGAAAGAGAGAGAGAGAAGCAAAGAGCGACTGCACGAGTCCATGTGAGAGTAGAAGTGAAGGTAAATCAATAGTCCTGAAGCACTTGGTGGAACTCAGTGGGTTTCCTCACTTTATTACCAAACTTTGGGAGGGGGGTGTTGATGGTGATAAAACCAGGCATTCATACTGTACTCCAAATCTGCAAAAATCTACACTCAGTGTACATCTACTACAGTTAAAGGTCCAACATTTCGATTTTCATGCTCTTGTTGCCAGTATTGTAGTGATATAGATCTCAGAAATGATCTTAATGTTGTCTGAGTGTAAGCCATACTGCTGTATTGTGTATTGTATTACGTGTTCGCCTACTCTAACTGTTGTTGAGTGTTGCGTTCAGTGACGCTATTTTGTTGGAAAAAAACACATCAATCCAAGATGTGTGTCCTAAATAAGATGATGTAACTTTGGCTAACATACAAATGTAATAGTTACTGTTCAAACAAATATAAGACATAAAGGGGCTTTATTGTCTTTGCACTACTGTCAAAACGAAATTGCGTTGGTACTCTCTGAAAGTTATAATTATATATTAATATTAAAAACACAACAAAACATGTATGTTAGTTGTATGCCAAACTACTGCCTTACTGTTTCCATACGGCTGAACTGTAACCTGCAAAACTATACAGTGCATTCATTGTTGTAATTCCAAATTCAACTTGGAGTTCCTGTTTTTCTGATACAATTGGCCTACTAGATTTTAGACTTTTCGAGCAGATTGAAAGCATTTCTCCAACTTTAAGTGGTGTTCAAAAACAATTCTTAGGGAAATCCTGCAGCACCTGATACAGTTTGAGTCTTGAGTACCCGCAGTTGGGATGGTTGGACGGGACATTGTCCTAAGCTGCATGTAATATGTCAATATAACTGGAACCCTAGCATCAGTCATTTTCAGATCTTAACTGATCCAAGTTAATAGCCTTGTCTTTATGTACAGACAGAAAGGAAGAATTGACCTCCTGGAGGCCACTAACAGAAATATTTGTCACACAACAAACTGAGCTCTCTTTACTGACATAGTTATCAGAATAACAAGCTATGAAGTCCACTGCTAATCAAAAGGGACTCGGAAAAGTATTTTTTGAAAAGTATTTTTGATTAGTAAGGTTCTTAACTAAGATAGACGACCTGGAAGTACTGAAATTCGCCATACGCTACAATAAGATACCAGTGTGTGTGTGTGTGTGTGTTTGCATTCCTGTCTTCTTAAGTCTAAAATCATTATGTTCAAAAGAGAGGAGATGCTATTGTCTCTCTGTTCATTGTATTCAATTTATCATTTATTAGATTTTTATTAGATGGTGCACTTTTGCATTAATCACAACTGGCACTACATTAGTTTTGTCCAGTGAAAGGCCACCTGCATGTTTTTTTCTCAGCTTCTTGTGAAATCTGCTTCGCATCCGTCCTTAACCTTGTGATGTTTTTCATCAATGGCAAGGGAAAGGACAACCTACTATGGTGGGCTAGACAACAGTTCCTGGACCATAGAAATGTAGAGTGCACAATGTTACCGAGCTGTCTGTGACTCTGAACCTCTAGGTGTGTGTGGGAACTGTCCGTGGTGCTGAAATCACAACATGAATCTGGCAGTTTAACCAACGCAGGGTTTGCCCAAAAAGTGCATCAATCAATGAACACATTAAAGGATTGTGGGTTTAATCGTATTATGTAACCATTATGTCCAGACATCTTGAAAATATTTAGATAGAGTTTGAGGTTCCTGATTTGAGAAAAGCCTATTTTGTTCTGGCCTTTTGCTTCACACAGATGTCAGAGGTCAGCTACACACTATAAGTGTTTTGCTTAAGAACTGATGGCCTGATGTCTGCCCCCAGCAGCATTATCAGCTGTTTCTGTTCAGAAATTTGATTTATCACCAATCAAAAGCCATCACCTTTCATTTGTGGAGTCGTGATAGCCTTTAACTACAGGTATCAGTGGCAGAGAACAAGCCGGGATGTACGCAGAAAAATAAATCACTTGTGAAAAGGGAACTTTTCCTTCCCTTTCATAAAAAAAAAAAAAAAAAAACGCACCATCCGCCCCCTCATGTACAATGCTGGGAATAGTAACAGCACTGTGAGGCTGGGCTAAATATAGCAGCCAGTGAGTGTTAACGTGTCAACTTCAGCAGTGCAGGGAAGCGGCTGTGAATGTACACAGTATCGCTATAAATACCAAACCAGCCCTTCTCTCTGCTGCTGTATGCAAACCGTGGTTGGTTTACTTTAAAAAACAACAACAACCTTTAGTTGTGTAAGAAAAATGTAAAATAGTTGAAGAGAAGCAACGATTTATATGCTCTCCGCCTCTCAAAAGACAGAAATGATAGCAAAATTACCTCATCAATTTATATCAGCTGAGTAAGATATCCTGGAAGTCAAAAACAGCGATCAAACTGATTTCTGGGCGTGTTTTTGCCCCGTTACACCCCCGAAATCATCATTAACCCGTATTGCAGATAAAGCCGCATCATCTGCCGTTCGCCTGATATATATTTACACGATTCCGTTGATGTAGGAGAGGTATGAAATTCAGCTTTTCTGAATCTAAGGGTGGATGGGGATGGATGGTGGATTTTGGGAGGGGAGGAGGGTAGTTTATTTTTATCACGACCGCCTTTCAGAAATAGAAGGCAGTCTAAAAAAACAAAAAAAAAAACAAACATCATGAGTTATTCTTAATCGAAGACGCCTGTGCAGCAAACCGTGCATTTATTTGTGATGGAAGGAGACTTTATACACCCCCACCCTCCCTGATCACCACGCCGCTCCTCCAGCTTTCAACTTCAACCCCACCAACTATGTTACGTAATCTAGCATGTGAATGTCAAGAGACAGAACGAGTCGTGGAGAGAGAGAGGAGGAGGAGGAGGAGGAGGAGGAGGGGGGTTATTTGGTCTATAGATCTCCCAAAACTCATACCCAGGGAACACAGTGTACTCTGGTGTCCCCTGAGACTTGGTATGTTAGATTTCACCCCAATCCCTCCACGCACGAGTACGCACACGCGCACAAGTTGGTAATTCCAACTGTATTGAAAACAAAACGCAAATCAAGCTAGAATAACGGCAGCAAACAGGGCACCAGGAGACCAGGTGGCTTCCCGCATACATCCCATTTGTGCGCCCATTCACAGACTATGCGGGAGGAATTGTGTGAATGACTGAGTGGGAAATGAAAGGATGGATGAATGAATAAATTAATGACTGTACGAAATGAGTGAATGAAGAGCAGCAGCAGCAGCAGAAGAATAAGGCAGGGTGCGCGCATCGCGCATCCCTCTCAATAGGTTTTCGTTTTTTTCTTCTGCAGAGGGAAGTAGGGCTGTACGGGCAATAACCAAGCATGGAGAGCAAACACACACACACACACACACACACACACACACACACACACACACACACACACACACACACACACACACACACACACACACACACACTAAACCGAGACTATGAACAAAGCCGTTCATAAATATTCAGCGGCTGATTCATGCGGATTCTTCTCTTGAGGTGGTTTATTGTGTGCAGCAGAGGTCCCAACCAAGCATGTGATGCTGAGGATGTTGTGTGTGTGTGTGTGTGTGTGTGTGGGGGGGGGGTTGTTCTATAAATAGCTCTGTAGCTCTGCTTCCATTGACATCATTTAGGCAGGAGAGATGGAAAAATAAATAGGGGGAGGGAGGAGCAGGCGCAGGGTTCCTTAATCTGGGCTTGAAATTCAAACAAAAGCTGGCCAGCCATCCCTCTGTACACACTCTCAACAAAAAACGGTCCTACATAGTAAACCTGGCAATGGGTTTTCTAGACATGAAACCTACATTTTCAAATTTCTCTTTTATTTGTTTTAGTTTGCGTTATTTTGTGAATTACACTCCATCTAAACCACAAAACAAATTGGACAAAAATAAGTCTCACAAACCTTAATACTTCATGAAATGCTACTAATCAACCACCTTTAAAGGCCTCAAAGCTCTTCTCTTTTCTAATTTAACTTTTAAAAGATATTTTAGGTCTTTTTATTCATATTTAGATTTTAATGTATATTTGTTCACTGTGTGTAAAAATAACTTTTACATTTGAACCAAACAGTAGAGGGTTGGGAGTTATTAAACCAAGTAAAATCCACAAAGACAGGACAACCCTCATATTGCACCCTTCTCTGGTGTCTTTTTTTCAGTCATGATGGTTCAATACGTAAAGCATTACCCTGACAAAGCATCCCTTGAATCTCTTCTTTTCGGTGTGTATGCTTGTCCTCATCAACAGGGGCCCGATAGTAAATACCAGACCAAAACACCCACTGTTTCCTAGAAAGACACAGCCTAGGAGTCGGAATGGAAAGCCACAAGGCAGATGGGAGGGGACATCAAACAAATTAAAAGGACCTGTGTGTATACAACAGACACACAGGCAGAGATCCAAGTGGAAAAGACGGGGGGGCCATAATACACCCAAGGCAAATGTTTTGGAAGGTATTATTATTGTATTGACATGCTTAAAAAAATGACAAGGCGGAGGGTTTAAGCTCAATAGGCCAGATAGAGGGAGCGACATTTTCATTTCCTTATCAAGACTAACAATTCCGCTCAAACAGACTGACTGACTCGTGTGTTGATGTTATTATGGGGGAGGAAAAGAGGACAGCACACAGTTTTTCCATGTTCAGAGTTTCTTAG
The DNA here is from genome assembly GCF_031162955.1 of Sander vitreus. Classification (NCBI taxonomy): domain Eukaryota; kingdom Metazoa; phylum Chordata; class Actinopteri; order Perciformes; family Percidae; genus Sander; species Sander vitreus. The sequence continues at coordinate 8,088,787 of NC_135862.1, forward strand.
TCACACCCAGGATCTCTCTCTATCTCTCTAACTCTGTCGTCAGCCTTGGCACTGACCCCTGAATGCTGCGTGACTTCCATTGGTGCTGATGACGTCTTCTATGATACATTTCTCCCCATGTGGGTCCGCCCCGCCCACTAATGCTATCACACATCTCTGAGTCCCACAAAGCTTGTCCCGGAAATCGCAATAAATGAGAAAACAATAACAAGTAAACAAATGTTGTTGATTTGTTTACTTGTTATTGTTTTCTCATTTATTGTGATTTCCTTATTGATTCCTGTGAGAAATCTCATCTTTTTTCTTCATTCACAGGGAAGTCAGAGGTCAGCAGCAGCTACAGAGCTTCCGTGACGCACCGGGACTTTCTCAAGGGCGCTTCAGCAGGCCAGAAATTTGTTTGAACCAAGGACAGACACCCACTGGTTTGACCTACCACCTTTTCCTCGCAGGTTAGTGGTACATTCATGTATTTATGTAACAGGGTCATATTTGTACGGTGCCTTGTCTAAAGAAACACAAGGCAGAAGTCCACCGGTTACACTTGGGCGTGCATGGAGCATCTTTCCTCTTTGTTGTTGATCACACACTCCACTTTCTCCTCCCAAACAGCAGTCACACCCTTTTTTTAGTGTGTTTGGTGCACAATTCTCACAGCGAAAAAACTGAAAGGTGTAGTGCTACCAGACGTGAGATGGAACATCGCACGACATTTGAAATGTGTGTCTCAATTGAAGAGGATGAATCATAAAGCCTAATTCAGTCCTAATGGTGAAGTATTTTTCTCAGTCTCTCTGCTTGCCTCTCTCTCTCCTTTTCCGTATGTATTGTCTTCTCTCTTCTTCTTCTTCTTCTTCTTCTTCTTCTTCTTCTTCTTCTTCTTCTTCTTCTTCACTCTTTTCTTCTTCCTCTCATCATATATCATACATAAAAACACAGTTAAAAATAACTGGCTACAGACAGGAGAATACCAAGTGTAAAAGGATTTGTAAAAGGAGAACTGAGCATTTATGGAAAGCGACTCAGCTCCAAGTCCATCGCCTGCATCTTAAAGAGCTCTTAATAGACCTAAATGAAATGATCAAGGATGCTAGAGCTCTTATTTTACTAATCTGATATCTGCCTGTAAAAACAATCCTAAAACTCTGTTTGAGACTATTAACAACATTGTTTCCCCTGCTGAATGTATTGTCGCTGTGTTTTCAAATGTTGACTGCAAACACTTTTTGTCTCATTTTGTGGACAAGATTAGAGCTGTCAGGGCAGGCATTGTGCCATCAGTAAACCCCCATATATTTACACATCAGAGACTTTCAATACTGGACTCCTTCTGCCCCATTTCCCTGAATGACATAATTAAGCTAGTGGGCTAGATGAAACCTTCCCAAATCCCTGGTGATATTTTAACCACATCTTTGCTTTTAAAAACATCTACTTGGCCCATGTTTGGTTTCAATTTAAACTTATCTCTTCAGCTGGGCCAGGTCCCTAGCTGTTTTAAGCATGCTGTTGTTCAGCCTATCTTGAAAAAGAACAATCTAAATGCAACTTTGTTTAAAAACTATAGGCCTATTTCTAAATTGCCTTTTATTTTGAAAATTTTAGAAAAGGTTGTTTTGCGAAACCAGCTAAATAATGTTTTGGATTCTCATAATATCTTTGATACGTTTCAGTCTGGCTTTCGTAAAAACCATTCAACTGAGACTACTCTCCTTAAGGTCTCTAATGATATATTGATGGCTGCTGATGGGGGTAATTGTTCTGTGCTGGTCCTATTAGATCTGAGTGCAGCATTTGATACTGTTGATCATTGCACTCTGATTGATAGACTGAAATCAACTGTGGGCATTACTGGATTTCAGACAGGAGTTTTTCTGTGTCCATAGGAACATATATGTCAGACTCTGCTCCTCTGTCTTGTGGTGTGCCCCAAGGTTCTGTGCTCGGCCCCTTGCTATTCAGTCTGTATATGCTACCTCTTGGAAAGATTATTGGTAGTTTTGAAGAAATATCTTACCATTGTTATGCTGATGACATCCAAATATATTTATCTTTTAGCTATGATAGGCTAGACAAACTGTCCTTGTTGCACAATTGCTTAGCCTCCATTAACTAATGGATGGCAGACAATTTTTTGCAACTAAATTCAGACAAAACAGAGGTGATGATTTTTGCCCCAGACAACATTACCCTTAAGATTAGGCAGGCCATTGGGGCTCTATCATTCTCTGACTATAATGTGCAAAATCTGGGTGTCATTTTTGACAAATCTATGTGTTTTAATAGTCATGTGAAATCTGTGGTTTGTTCCTGTTTTTTTCATCTCAGGAACATTGCTAAGATTAGATCTGTGGTTTCTAAAAAAGAGATGGAGATGCTTGTTCATGCTTTTATTTCTTCACGTTTGGATTATTGCAATGTACTGTACACTTGTTTAAACAAATCATCCACGGACAAATTGCAAGTTGTACAGAATGCAGCAGCAAGACTTTTGTCTAAGACCAGCAAGAGATCGTACATTACTCCTGTGCTTAAGGCTCTTCATTGGCTACCGATTGGTTTTAGAGTGCATTTTAAAATTTTAATCATTACATATAGAGCCTTGCATGGCCAAGCTCCCTCTTACATCGTGGATCTATTGCACACACACACTTCTGGTCACTCTCTCAGGTCTTCAAGCCAAGACCTTTTAACTGTTCCCAGAACTCGTTTTAAAACAAGAGGTGATCGTGCCTTTTCTGTGGTGGCTCCAAGGCTCTGGAACTCTCTCCCTTTAGCCTTGAGAGCCTTGGATTCTGTGGAAACTTTTAGAAAACACCTAAAGACACATCTTTTTAGACAAGCATTTAATTAGTCATATGGTTTTGTATTTTATATGTTGTTGTTTTTATTTGTTTTACTGTAAAGCACTTTGTGACCCCTCTTGTCTGTTAAATGTGCTATATAAATAAAGTTTACTTACTTACTTACTTACTAAAGTTTACTTACTTAAACCAATAAAGTACATTTTATAAGTAGAAGTTACATTGGATAGATAACTGCATAGCTATTTTTCTTTATTCTTTTTAATCCATCATTTTGTTCTGTTTACCCCAAAGATCATGAATTGTAAATTGACATTTGAAACAATGAGATTTTCTGATAACCCAAAGAGTTTTTAAACTGTTTGTTTAGCTTAAGAAGAATGGGGAATAAGGAAGATCCTTTACGGAGTTCCTTAAATTTTTTTCCCATTCAGAAATTCCCCTAATTTAGAGATACATGGTTCTCATTGTGTATAATTTCTATATTATCTCCAATAGTATGTGAATAAGACATGTAAATAGCAGTTCTGTACTTCATCAGCCCATGATCAATTATTGATATTTTTCCTGAGTTGCAGATGAGTCAGAGGCCTGTCAAAATATATAGCAGTAACACTACTTCACGTAGTTCACGCCTCTGAAGAGTTTTCAAAAAGGAGCTTTACAACAACACTGAAAAAAATTGTAAAAATGTGGACAATACATTTAGAGTTTAACAGTGACATCTTGAGGGTTTTCAGGTTGTAGTGACATTTCAGCACCATAGACAGCTCCCCAAATACGCAACAGTGTACTCTTCCACTAAATCCAAATACATCTTTCCAGACACTGTATTATTTGAAACTAAAACCACAACTTCCCTGTATATTCAACCTCTACAGAGTGACACCTGAACAGAATAATTCTCAACTTTGGTTTCACCATTACTTCCCATGCTGGTGCCATAGTCTAGGCCTCTGAGGCTTACCATTTAAATTGTGAAACAAGCTCCAAAGTAGCAGTGATAACATATCTTTAAAATAAGAAACAATGCTGAGTTCGGTATATTGATTTGTTTTTTATTTGTAGGGATCTAAGGTTTTTTGGTGGGGTCATTAATGGTCTGCTGTCCTAACTGAAAATCCCTGAAGAATCCAGCATCCCAACAACCCGCACAATTAAACTTCCTGTCTCTCTTCCTCCTGTCTTCCTGCTTCTCTGTCTGTCTGTGTGGTGTCCTGGCTCCCTTGGCTCTAAGAGCTGTTAGTTAAATGGGGAAACGGTTTTCAACATTGTCAGCTGGAGGATATTTTTAGACTGGAAGAGACAGAGAGAGAGACCGAAAGAGACAAACCTATTTGACCTTTTTAACAAAGCTATTATTTGTATTTATTTATCATTATCTTAATCAATGTTTGATTATTTATGCCCTCGTTTTTCATAGTCTGTGCGTATATACTTGCTTTTGCAACAATGACTAATAAGCATGTTAGAAATTGAATTTGAGTTATTTTGTCCCATTGGGTCTCCTCATTGGTCTTCAGATATCGATGTGTCTGGTCCAGCTCTCCACCCCAGTCGGCTTGGAAATGGTGGTGGTGCGGGAAAGATGTGAAGGGTTGTTGGGGGATAAAAATGTAAAATAAAACACGATGTCCCCCCACTCCTCCACACCCATACCTACCCACACACCCCCTTCACCTCAAACACCCCAACCCCAAACACTCATAAGCCCCACCCCTCTCTCTTTGCCAGCTGAATTAATTTGATACTATTTTTGAAAGTCAGTGTTTCTAAGGGAAACCTAATGACGCAATGACGTCAATGCAGGTCAATAGCACACTGCTGGAGAAGAGGACCAGAGAGAGAGAGAGAGAGAGAGAGAGTGACAGAGAGACAAAGGTGGTTGCAGGTCTCCTCGACACTTTTACAAAGCCCTTCCATATGTTGTTACATGAGTGATTCTCTCCTCCTGGTTATTAGTTGTTGTCTTTTAATGCATTCCCAATCCCTTCCCGCGACCTGCTTTTGCCTTGGTCTTCGTGCCTTTTTTTTTTAAATTACGCCCAATATATGTCTTCCCGGGGGGTTTGCGCCGGACTCTCATTCGCGCTTCTCCTGCCCCATTCATGCTTTCCATCCCTGTCTGGAAGTAATTCACGCAAACATACAGACAGACAAACACATATGCACACACGCGCACAGGCAGTGAGTGAGAGAGAGAGAGCCTACGCAGTGAGGTGAATCGTGTGGCGCGCCTTCCCAATTGCGTAAAGTCTTCCTGATTTGGCGGGCTCTTTCTATCAGCTGGCTCACATTTGTAACTCTTTGTACTATCCCCTTCCTCTCCATCCACTACCGCCACCTTTCCACTGCTAAACCCTTCACCCCTCCCACCACCACCCAACCAACCCTTTTGAGATGGCTCCCTGAATCTTAAAAAGCAACACCAAATATTTTAGTCTCCGCAACAGGGAGACGACGCACATCGGACTGACCTGCTTTCTCCATCCTGACGCAGGAGAAGATACTGTAGGCTACCAAGCTTTTACCCTCTCTATGTCTCCTCTTTCTGTCTCAACCGGCACAAAACCCTTCTTAAAAAAAGAGTTTAGAAAAAGAAAAAAATCAAAATCAAAAAGGTAAGTCCTTTCTTTTATAGATGGCGCGAATCCCGACCCAGAATGTGCTGTACTAGTGAGGGAAGTTTGTAGTCAGACCATGTGTAGATATTTTGGGACATAGAGTTATTTTAAAAAGCACTCACGAGCAGGAATGTTGTGGCGGGAACACCATTCAAAGTCAGGTTTCTAGTCTAAATACATCTTTTTGTGAGGATGCTGGCGTTTTAAGTTGGAGCGCATAGCCATGTGTGCGTTTTTGCGAACATTTTGCTTATAACTGTGGATTCTTGCCTCATAGAGAAATGTAACGGAAGCTCTTAATTAACTATCTTCTATATTTGCTGCGCATGAGACAATCAAGGCGACTATCTAACTTTCACCGCAGGGCATGCCTGTGTTTGCAAGCATTGCTATCTTCGGGTATGATCAGACTAGGATATAAACACAGCTATGAAACTGTATTAAGGAAGTTTTTGGTTTTGTGTGTGTATGCATATTGACCACGGAGGTGATTTTGCAGACACTCAAAGAGAGCGGGCTGCGGTAATGCGTAGTAGTAATGCGTATGCGGAGTGTTCACGTGTTGGGGATCCTCTGCTTTAGGCTGCCTGCTGCTCTGCTGAGATGCCTAGTAACAACTTTGAGAGATATAGACAGAGAGAGCGATTTTTTTAGGAAAAAACATTATTTTCCATACCCTGTTTCTTACGTTTGTAATATCTGTGAAATATTTGACTATGTGGCAACACTGATTTCTATGGCACACTGAAGTCGTGCCAAAGAAGCAAATGTGAGTGTCGAGAGAGAGAGAGAGAGAGAGAGAGAGAGAGAGAGAGAGAGAGAGAGAGAGAGATAAGGGAAAGACCCTTATTCACGTATATTTGTTAATGCTTAGAGTTTAGGCGCCGTTAATTACCCACTTGTAAGCAACTTTTTGCAGCGGACTTGCGTCAGTCCACACGTGTTGCCAGCCACCTCAGACTTAGGCTAGGCCTACATGTCTTATTTTTCATGGCAGCGATGTAACTGCATTTGAAAAACCCTGCATGCTCTCTAACTTTGTACTTGCATTCGCTGAAGCAACATGATCCAGCACCAATCTCCAAAAACCGGCTGCTTTGTGTAGCAGGAGAGAGGTTGTGGAGGTTAGACACGACAGACAGACTGGGCTGTTCAGCACCATGGACAGCACCTAGCGCTTCACTGCAGAGTCCACAATCCCCACCGGAGGTAAAGTTAAGGGGTATGTCTTGAAAATGTATATCAGCCTAAAGTCGGCAATTTGATTGTAGCAGGTTGTAGAGATCCATTTCTGGCTTTAACGTATTAGTTAGTTGTTGTGACAATGAGAGCTGCATCGTGTTCCGTCCCTTATCATTAGGAGATGAAGTCGGACAAAGGCTTCAAAAAAGAAGAAAAAAAGTCTGCTGCGGCTTGCAACTTGCAGGAGTCAGGAGTGCATACTTTTTAAAGGGGGTAGGGTGGGGGTCTGGGGTGATGTAGAATAAGGAGGCTCTCTGGCTGAGTTTGTCGACACCACGCGGTGATCTTGGCGTACTGCACTGAGGAACCTCGGCTGCAACTTCCATTGATACGGCTCCCTCTTTGATTGAATGAGTGTGGACTACAGGGAACTGTGCGTGTGTGTACATGTGTGTCTCTGTGTGTAGGGTGGCTCGAGGTGGTGGTGGTGGTAATTGTGTGGGGTAGATGGGATACTTGACTATTGACTCATCTTTTCGTACTTCGGCTTGATTTTGTGAAAAAAGAGAGCCAGACAGTAACAAATGCCAAAATATCAGAGCATAACAACTGGCCGTGTTCTTCGTTTTATGACTCTGTGATTCCTCATGCTGGTTTTCTTAGTGTAGAGGACAGGGATAAATCCGTGAGTCTGTCCCTATAAAGTGCATGCACTCGCCAGCAGTCACGGACATACAGTTGGCCTACAGGCAGGGATAAAAATAGCACAAACCGATGCGACAGGCGCAGCCCTTTTCCCTTCTCAGAGCCGACTTTTCTAGGTAGCTGCTCAGTGGATACTCACTAGCTCCATCTTTAAACCCCCAACACCATCCACCTCAGCCCACCCCATCCCATCCCGTTAAGTCTCGTGAATCTTCACGCGGCAGGAGTGCAGATGGACGGCGTGGGGTGTGTGGAGAGGGTCTTACAGTAAAGGTGTAATAGATATTGAAGGGGAAGTGGGTAAGAGACAGAGCATACTGTGGAGGGAGGTTTGTTTGTGTGCCTTTGCATGAACAAGTGTGCGCTCCCCGTGGGTCTATTCCGTGGGTGAGCTGGGTCTGCTGCGTGGGCACGGCCAATAAATATAGGAGATGAAGGATGCAGCAGCTCAGCTCCCTGTGTTTTCCTCTCCCTCGGCTTAGAGACACAGTGTTTTGCCCGCCAAATGCACAGGATGCTGTGATACAAAATTCTCCAAGACCAAAACAGCACCAACGCTTGGTAGGGGATATATAGAGAGAGAGAAGAGAGAAAGAGAAGGGAGGGAGAGAGGGAGGGGGGAGGTTGGATGGAAACCCAGATGCTAGTACTAGAGGAGGTACCAGGAAATAACCTTCTCCAAAGCTGCAGTTTCCTCGCCACATTATAATATTTTCATATATTGTCACTCATTTTTTCCATGGCACATTTGCGAAGATCTGATCACAGCGCGGCAGTGTCTTTAATCAGGCTCTACGGGCTGTAAAGTGAGAGAATCTAAACGTGACGTCAATGCCTAGTAACTGACGCAGCCCTTAAACAAAAAAAAGAGGCATTTTATTTATTATTTTTTCTTCGTCTCGTCAGCAAAGCTTAATTTCTAAATGTTATAGTACTCCGCCGACTAAAAGAAAAAAGAAAATCCCACAGGGAGCGTCAGGTAATCCGCGTTCATCAGTATTTGGACCTGCGTTCATGAGTTTCATGCTGAAGTGACACTGGGACGAGAAGCTTCTGAAGAGGGCGACAAGACATAAAATATTGTCGCTAATATTGGCAGCGACGACGAGTTCCAGATTTTAGTTGTAGAGGGTGAAAGTAGTGTGTTTTAAGGCTGAGAACGGGGTGGTGAGGCTGTTGAAGGCACATTGGGTTGCTAAAAAAATCACTGCAATGATGCAACGGAGGGGAATCGGGGCTCTTGTGCAGAGTTGTAGAGGCAAAATTAATTTACATTACATGCACTTCACGTAACGTTCCTACGCGATGCCTTTTGTGAGTGTTTTTCTCTTCCTCATACTGTGACCTAAAAATAGCATCATAGTTTTGATCGAGCGCCAGAAATAGACAAGACGGGTATCACTTGTATAAAAAGGGAGGCGATCCTGAGCAAACTTGGACGTGCCACTGTAAGCCTACATAATAACAAATGGAGGACTTAATCTGTTGCATTTCTTCCAGACTCTTGTTGCGGCTTTTCACTAAAATCTTAATATTTCTGTTTCTCGTTCTCCTGTTTAGAACAAGGACGTGCCTGCACCACGGTGAGTAAGACACATGCACACATGTTTAATTCCGTGTACTTTTGTGTATTTGATAATGAATGCTCCCGAGTGCCTGCTGTTTCCCTTCTCACAATTCTGCCTCTGTCTCATGCACGCAAAAACACCTGACTCCCGGTCGAAGGTATGGCTTCTATTGGCATGCTTTACGACCCATGTTTGACTGTAGAGCCGAAGCATAGAGCAACCCTTCCCGCAGAGAAGGAATCACCTCTTTTGGTAAATAAGCAAGTGCAAAAACTCCCTTTGTCTGTTGGCGCTGTTGAGTCTCTATCACATTTTTTTTTTCTTCCCATCTCCCTGCTTAACCGCGAAAGCGAGGGGAACCCTTCTCTGATGAGCGCTTAAGGACGCCTTTCCCTCCGTATTCTTGTTTTTAAGAGGAGTCGTACTGACAGAGAAGCGGCGGTGGAGGAGGAAAAGGAGGAGGGAGTGAAGTGAAGTGAAGTGAAGGAGCTGTTGCTGCAGCAGAGACCAGGCGCACCGCATGGGGAAACCCGGGAGCTGTCCAGCAGCAATGGTGCTGAAACCACACCAAGTGGCGGTAGTGGGCTGTTGCTGATGGTGTTGCCTGCGTGTTTGTATGCATGTGTGTGTGTGTGTGTGTGTGTGTGTGTGTGTGTGTGTGTGTGTGTGTGTGTGTGTGCGTGCGTGCGTGTAGGGGGGTGGCTTGTGTTGTTCCTGGCAGCCAAAAGCTTTATTTACTCCTGTTTGGAAATCAACAGCATATATTCTGAGTGGATCCTCTTTCCTGAAGCGACGTTGGACGAGAAATCCTGAAGCACCACCGCCTCCTTTAACTTGCCTGCGCTAACTGAGGGGAGACATTTGCCTTAAAACAGAGCTTTTCCCGCCTGCATAGTTTGAACGGACTTATCGGAGGCCATAGGCAGGCACACAGAGAGACCTGGGTCAGCTCTTCTTCTGCTCACGTCAGTCCCGTCATTTCCTCCCGTGCCTGATCAACTCATCAGTCAGATTTCTTTACCAATCCATCCTTTGTTAAGTGAAACAACTTTGCCGTCACGTTAAAATGAACAGAAGATGTGTAGCCAGTGTCAAGTTTGCAGTGCACGTACATGTTTCAGAAAGTAGCAAAATAGTTAGATGGTTTTGGTTTAAGAGCTCTCATCACAATAACTTTGCGTCCTAGCGACGATGAGGGCGCAAGAGGCAAAGGGAGTGTCGCTGTTATCGCAGCTTTACTCCAAGAAAGAGTTTGAAGGAATCACCCTTTCAGTCAAGGTATCAGTATCGAATTAGGACTGGCAGGCTACAGGCGTCTGCACAGTTCTGCAGCCCGACTGGGTCACAAGAACCGCGCTCTGTGATTGGGGATGAGCGCGGTTCTTTGGCCAATTTTTCCAGTATTTTGAATGCAGGCAACAAGGCTACCGTGCCACAGACGGAAAAACCCCACATCGACCACCTGTCTTTGTCATGCAAAATCCCGATTGTACTTCACCTGCGATACATTCCTCCACCTCTCCAAACACAAAAAAACCCAATTCTGTAATTCTTCGTCGCGCAAATATCGACTCGAGGGGCCAGATCTTGCTCAATAATTCAATACCGAGCGTCTAATTTTGGTGGAAACGACACGGATTCCCGAGTCGTGACTGCTAAAGTGAGTAATGTGCGCGTTGGCTGCGTCAGGAGAGGCAGTCACTGTGCAGTGCAGACGGTGGGGGAGAATCGTGACTGACTGGGTTGCAAATGAAAAGACCACCCAATAAAAGATACCCACACCAGGAGGGAGGGGGGAGATGCACTAACCATCCCTCTCCTTTAATCCCAAATATCTCTTTTCTCCCCAAAGCTTAATTTTTGTGTGAGCCCTGCTGCTTGCTGGCAGGCAAGTCGAATGCAGACGAGTTGCATCAGTGATAGTGGGGCGGTGTGGATGGAGAGAGAGGAAGAGGAGAAGGGAGGGAGGGAGGGGGGGGATTGTATGTTTGGTTCGGGATCAAACCTGGTATAAGGGGGGAGCTCCGGATTCAGATCGTGACCCGGCCTCCTCCTCGGTACAGTAACTTGCATGAAGGGGAAGTTGAGAGTTGTTTATGGGGGGTGGGTGTATTACAATGGCATTACAATGGAATTTTTGCAGGTTTTTTAGCAAAAAAAACAGGTAAGTTATTCTATATTATTATATTTGATTATTAGTCTACTTTGCCAAATTTGACCCAAAAAAACATATTAAAGATTATGTGTGAGAAAGAGTGGTTTACGGTCGTAATGAACTCTTTAACTCTTGATGCGATGCCCAGCAATGTGTTGTTTTGTTAAGCTGTACATCGTTGCTGTACAAACTGTTGCAGTATACCGTAATGGTGATATCATTGTTATTCTGTTTGGTTTCGACCTTAAAATCGCTCTAAATAACTGAACCATCGCGGCTCCGGACTGAATTTGCAGTTCGGAGACCCCCGTGTCGCTTTTGCAGTGGTACCCTCCATTGAACTCTATAGGTGACCATGAGTCGCCCCAGATGCTTCTTGCTGATGTTGTGATGCGATGTGGAGAGCTGAGCGAAGCTTCCCACACTTGGTCGACATGCAACTGTTATTTTCAATATAATGTTTGGCTCGATATCTTTGCATTTCCCATCATTTGATGTTGCTTGTATCTGACTCGTAAGAAAAGGAAAGGTGGGCGTTATTTGTGATCAGGTGAAAATGGCTCATCCTTGCAGTCACATATCTCATTTATTATTATTGTCATTATAATTCAGTGTTATTTATCCCGATATGACCCATTTAGATCGACGGTCAGTTTCGCAGCCTCGCAGACGCCCTGCAAACGTGACAAAAAGCATGCATATTAACAAATAGCCGCATCAAATGCTCATATCCCTACATCAATGCATATAAGTATACACTTTCTCTGGTATAGATCACAATTTGGTTAGCCCTGTCTATTTCTTTCAAAAAGGGGGGTCCCTATATGAGCGAGACACCGATTGGTTGATGACGAGGTTTGGTTTATCCAATAAGATATCTCCCTGCTCTATATTTATTGCCAGCAGTTTACAGCCTTGCTCTCTCCTCACCCAGAGCTCTGTAGCGGCTGCAGAGAGCAAGCGCTTCACTATACGGAGACACACCACGGTCCAGGGAATATAATACAGAGAGAGAGAACACACTGACAACAAAACGCATCGATGCACAGCTCCCAATGATCACACGGGTTTTGCACATCCGAGCGTTTGGATGGGAAAAAAAGACAGAGAGGAAAATATGAGTGAGAGAAGAGGAAGGGGGAGAGGAGAAAGGAATGGATGAGGGAGGAGAGACGAGACGGAAGATAGAGGAGAATTCAAACTGGAGAAGGAGTGGGGAATCAAAGCGAAAGCACCTTGGACAGCTCTCAGTTGCAGCAGCAGCCTTGGCATCCGGAGACCCCCCTTTTTTCTTTCTTGCTCTCCGTCTCTCTATCCATCCTATTCCCCCTCCTTGTGTTTGTGTGTATGTGTTGGAGGGACACACTCGCCTCGGGTAGCCGATGGCTGGAGATACAATCAACCGAGCCGGGATGGGAGATACATTCACGGAAGCAAAAAGAGAGCAGACTCCCCGAGTGTCACGGAGTCTCCGTCGGACGGCAGCAGCAGCAGCAGATAATGTCCTTCACGAATCTTTTTGCGGTCTGGGCTTGCTGTTCATAACTATTAATCTGGGAAGCCCTTACCCCAAAAAGCATTTGCGAAGGGCGCATTCGCCGCGCCGAGACATCGACATTGGAAGACGGCTCCACTCGTGGAATTTTACAATCTTTAAGTTTTTAAGGGCTTGTTTCCTTTTTTATGTTCGAATTTTCTTTTTGCTTTATTGTTGTCCTTATTTGCTCTTTTTATTATTTTCGTCCAGTGGCGTTATTTTCATGGTTGCTTTTCAGCCCTATACGTGTGTCTTTTATTCCTAGTCAACAGTTTTCTTCTTTTGTGGCGAAGCTCTGCAGCCACGTCGCACCCAGGTTTTTTCTGATATTCATGCCAACAAACATCTCGTCGGACCCAAAACTTTGAGTCATTTCAGCCAAACACACCCCACCCCCATCCCACACTGAACAAGTGACAGTGCCCCCCAGCAAAGCAGAGTGTAAACACGGGAAACCCTTGCAATGAACAAGTTGCACGTGGGCAAAACAGTGGAGTGTGTGTGTGTGTGTGTGTGTGTGTGTGTGTGTGTGTGTGTGTGTGTCTCTTTTGGAGGGAGGGGTGCCACTTTCCTTGGACGTCACTGAACCCCCAACTCCCTTCCAAAAAATAATGTGAGAAACACACACAAACACACACACATACACACACACACACACACACACACACACACACACATGAAAAAATACTACTCCAAAAATCACGTTTTTTTTTTAGGATATTAGCTGGTGTTTTTATTCACCCAGCACACACACACACACACACACACACACACACACCCACCTCCCTGTAAGCAAAGTGCACATGCAAGGCAAGGAATTCCTCATCAAGGCCATCCTAACATTGGGAGAAACCCAGATTAGCAGATGGAGAGGAATAAGGAACATCTGCAATCCCTACCTCATACATTGACCGTTTAGTGACTCTCTCTCTCTCTCTCTCTCTCTCTCTCTCTCTCTCTCTCTCTCTCTCTGTATCCTAGTGCTTACATTCCCACAGCATCCCCTTTAACACACACACACACACACACACACACACACACACACACACACACACACACACACACACACGCACACACACACACACACACACACACACACACACACACACACACACACGCTGTGGAAACGCACACGTGTCTCCCTCACAGTTTTGTGAATAGTAGTTAATCCACCTCAAGCATCGCCCACCTCTGTTCCCTGTCAACGTTCCCCACAAATAGCACACAGAGAACCAGGAACGACCACGTTCTTCCAGCCTGACCTACCAGATCCAAAACAAAAACAGAAAACAACCCTACATTTCTGGAGCTTAACGACTCGATCAATATACTCACAAGTTCTGCAGCACATCAAAACTCTGCCTCCTATCTGGCTGCATATGAATTATGAGTGATGTGGGCACACAATTGATCACACCGATGAAAATAAATGATAGAGATGAGCATTCCCTTTCTGAAGAGTCAGTGTAAAAAGAACAAAACAAGATGCGATTCAATTTAGCCTCGAGAAGAAAAGCACATGCAACGTTATGGTTTGGTACAGCTGTCCAGTTGAAGGGAGCATCCGAGTGAATAACCATGATTCATGCTAAAATATATATTTGCAATACATTGCCAAATAGCAGCAAGTGCAGTCTGAAAATGGTGGAAGTAGGCCCACTCATAAATTACGTGCACTATGAAATATTAGGCATCTTTTATGCTGCAAGACCTGCAAGTTACAGGCCTGAAGCTTGGCAAGAAAATATATTGTCAGGATGGGAAAAAGTGCACGTCAAAGAGCAGAAAGTGACGTAGGCTAATTAAAGAAATTTAAATCGTTTTGATGGCTGGTCTTTTGGCGACGAAGTATGAGTTACCAGAAAAGGAAACTTAGAAAAATGGAATTTTCGAGAGTGACCCAACCCATGAGCAAACCACTAAGAAGATGCGGTTGCATCCTTGCCTGACACATATGCTAGGGCAGGACACGTGCTAAATACACTTTGACAAGACAAAACAAAAATACACAAACAGACGGATAATGTTATTCTCTATAAAGGGAAACCGCTGACCTCTGACCTGTGGAGTCAACTTACGTCTCTCTCTCTCTTTGTCTTATTAATACCATAATAACAAAGGCCACCGTTTTGAGCAGGATACACGAGACTAGTTCTCTAGGTAGGGATGTGATTGAAGGTGAACTTGCCCATGCATCGCTTAAGGATGACGTAATTGCTCCGTATAGCTTACTGTATGGATTTGTATCAATTATGGTGCGCAAAAACGGAGACTTTTCGGAAATGTTTGTGGCTATGTCTGTGGCTACAGTCTGATATCGACCGGCGGCAGGTGATAAAGTTTCCCCATGTCTCTCCAAATCTCCATGTCACGTCTCCTGTCCGTGTAGGCCTGCACGCACGGCCGCAGCTTAACTTTATAAACGGTTAAGTGTCCTGTCTTTCTGTCTTGCAGGATACAACAATGACGACAAAAGCAAATATGGAAATGAGGTGACTTGTGTGGCCGGGTGGACCCTGCCGCTGCTGTGGGAGCCTCCAGCTGTGCGCCGGAGGAGAAAAGGGGACCCACGTTTTGGATGTTTTCACTGAGGAACGCAGACGGAGAAAGAGAGAGAGAGAGAGAGAGAGAGAGAGAGAGAGAGAGAGAGAGAGAGAGAGACTCCAACCGACCTTCCTCCTCCTATTGTCCTCCTCCTCTTCCTCATCCCGAGAAAGGTAATTGCACGGCCTGAGATGTTTTAGAGGATGAGGATGACGTCAAACCCAAATCATCCTTTTAATTGCATTTTGCGTGAAGCTCGTTATTACTGCTCTCTGCTTAAGAGCAGGAGTTGTGTCTGCGCAGGGGCATCTGGTCCTGGATTTCTTTCTCTTCTTTTTCTTCTTATATTTCAATTCATTATAGGCCTTGAAATTATACATGCCAAGAAGTGTTGTGTCGCCTATATGTTGAATTACTGTCTCAAACGTGGATGCATTTTGTTCTTATGATGTTTTAAGTGCATATTGTCAAACGCATCTTAAAGTAGCAGCATGTACATTTTATACCTGAATAATAACAGCCTTTAATTAATAGCTATAGCTACAGGAGGGTCTTGGGGTGTGTATTAGTGATTTAACAGTGTGCCCGGTATTTCGAAAAGCCTTGTCGTATCAGCATAATATTTCTAATCAGGATTGTTGTGATAAATGAAATGACCTCGGCGACATTTTGCGTGTTTTTTCATCCGGAATTTTGAATCGTGCTTTGCTGTTGTTCTGTATCTTTTACATAACATTTTCACGGATCATATGTAAATATATATCACATCTTCTGATAACGTGGCAGCAACCCGTAGGCCTACAGCCTGCCATTTAATCTGATATTGTAATTGTTATGTCTAGAATCAGTCATCCAACTTCCAAAGATATTCGTTTGTTTGTTGAGTCACCGTTCACACTGGGGTATTCAGCTGTGTTTGTGTGTTTATTGTCATTGTTGGGTATAAAACGATGTGGTCACAAAAAGTTATTCAGTGACTATAAAGGTGTATTTATGATATTTGAGCAGGTGTGAGCGTGCATGTAAGCTATGACTGACTGTAACATCCACTGTGTCTGCACTTTAGACTATTTGTTTTTGGCACCAGCAGCTGTAATCTCCCCTCCCAAATACCTGCTATGTTACCTCTTGTGAGTCATCATATCGTCGACAGTTCAGGCAACACCTCGACCTCACGTTAGATTTACTTGCCCTGGTTATAACGCATAACGCTGTAGTTACCAGTATGCAGCAATTCAGGCCAACTGGAGACAGTTGGAGACATTTCATGGCAGCTATTTTGCATCCCTGACACATTTGATGATCCATTCAGTTGCTCCTTGTAAGCCCCATGCTTCTAAGACAGGAAGTGGCAATCACAGTAGGTCTGGCAATCATTTGCTCTTGCAACAAGGGCAACAACATGGATGCTATATATAGATGCTTTAGTGTGTGTGTGTGTGTGTGTGTGTGTGTGTGTGTGTGTGTGTGTGTGTGTGTGTGTGTGTGTGTGTGTGTGTGTGAGAGAGAGAGAGTGTGAATAAAAACACCAGCTAATATCCTACAAAAAAACGTGTAGTATTTTTTGGAAGTAGTATAGCATTGCTTTTTGTAACATGCTACACATTTGTATTTTGAATATATAGCCTGCTGTAAGTATAACATTCCATGACATCAGGTTTGGGTATAGTTTCTCTGTGCTCAGTAAATAATCATAAGGTTGGGGTAAATTATTTTGGGTTAGGTAGTCTTAGATTCATTTAGTCAGCTCACCCAAACTACCAACAATTTTCTTTTTCTCATATACCTCTAATGGTATTCTGTAGCCATGCAGGGATTTAGTTTTTATTTGTCCAGGTTTTGAGATGTCTATCTCTGATATTTTTGCCTCCACCAATGGAATTTTGTTTGTGGTACTCGTAGCATTGAAAAGTTATATCAACAGTGTCCTCATTTATCAGGAAAATCTGCAGCACACACTGTCAACAGTTGTCTCTGGGACTATATCTTCAGTAGAAAGTAGTGCCAATAAAAATTGTTGACAGCGATGTCTGTTTATTATCCAGTGTGTTCAACATGGACCGTGACTCGAGAAAGATATGTTGCTGTTACATTTATTAATGTTATTTTCCAATGCTGTGAGCAGGGGTGGTGTGGTGGCAACAATCTCAGCGACAGATCTCAAAACTCGGACAAATAAAACCGATAAAACCTGCATGGTTAGATATCACATGATGTCCGTGAGATGTTTGTTTAGAATTTAGGTGAACTAACCCTTTAACTGTACTTTAAAAAAAAGCTAGCCAAGTTGAGTCCTTACAGCTCTCATGATTTTTTGCATCAATCATATGAATAAGGGGGGAAAAAAAATGGTGTAAAAAAACCAATTTCAATTTCTCATGAAAACTAGCTTGTGTGTGTTCTGTATTTCTGAAAACACTAACATGATTTTGTCCGTGAGCTCTTTGGTGTTTTATGGAAATGATTTGCTACAAGTTTAGTGTTTTATAATGCTGTGGTGATTGTTTACTCCCCCTGACTTGAATCACTTGTACGCCCTTAAACGTCATGCTTTTGTTGTTTTTTGCTCTTAGAATAATGATACACCAAATCACAATTATTAAACCGGGGATGCAAAATGGTCAACCATCAAATAGTGGGAATTGTTTGGTGTGTATTTTCTATCCTACTGTTCAAGCTATTGATGTTATAGTAACACTATGACATCCTTTAACAATCATGAAATCATCACTTAGTGTTGTGAAAAATATACTTAGTTTGGCTGTTTTAACTCGTACATTTTAAACACTGCAAATAGACTAATTCCAGGTCAAAATACAGTAACACAGTGCTTAGAAGATATACCCATAATAATCCATAAGTATCCATAGTGACTCATGACGTTTGATTATTTACGTGCTCTACAGCTCTAAATATACTCTATGAATGATGACTGTAAATTGCAGCTTTGATGGGTTTCATGAAGTATATTTTACCTATAAGTGTAAAGAGAGTACTTCTGTGCTGATGTCACCCCTTCTGCGCATGACAAATCACAGCATGTTCCTAAATATCCATTGACAATCTTGTTGTCTTGTTTAATACAGGCAATGCAAAGCTATATTTGGGGAGATGACGTCATGGTTAAACCTGAGACCAAGGAGCTTTGAAGACGTAGGCTACAAAAAGGCAAATCTGGGTTATATCAACACAACACACAGTGTGTGCTGCGTTATAACTTGTCATCAAAAATAGACAATATTTATTTATGCATGTATCTTTGCACATTATCCCATGGAGAGCAGCATCCATTTGTTTTTAGCTGAGAAACGTAAAAGTGTGGCTATGTTTACATCTGCAGTCAGCCAAAATCCATGTGGTTGACTTATTTCATAAATGTATCTTTGGTAACACTTTACAATAAGGTACACAAAAAAGGAGCTAGTTAATGATTAACAGATGAGGAACGAATGAGGAAAGAATGAGGAATGAATGAGCAACAAATGGTTAGTTAATGAGTAGTTACTGATTGACTGTGATTCAAGCACTAATGATTAGTTACTGTTAAATGAATGAGGAACGAATGAGGAACTCCTGGTTAGTTAATAATTAGTTACTGAATGACTGGGACTGGGTGTGTGTGTTACTGTATTAATGAATCATTAGGAAATCAGTTACTTTGTTCATGGGATTCATAGTAATAACAAGAATAAACGTGATACAGGATGATTCTCATAATATATTTTAATAATGATATTTACAAAACATTTACATTGACAAACAAGGTATATTCTGTAGCACTGTCATTGTTGAAGGCTTAAAAGCAATTGTATGCTGCTGCAGGGCATGCTTTAATCCTGCCACCCTGGGTTTCGTGCACTGTTGAGCGGTAGTTAAAGACCAAAGAAGGACTGATCCTTAGTTAGCTGCTACTTATTAATGAATGATTACCTAACCATTATTTACCATTACTGAAGCATTGTGCGTACCTGCAAATAAAGTGGTGCATGATACTGTGTGGTTAATTATTAACAAATGATTAGGGACTTTTCGTTATTTATTTAAGGGGCCACCAGAGTAGTTTTGGAACCTTTAGCCAAAAAAAGACATGACCCTCCCCTCGCCAGTAAAAAAATTTCTATGACCCTCCAAAACAATTTGGAAAAAAGGCATGACCCTCCCCCAGCAATTTATCGATACCTTCTGGTTTGCGCTTGGCAAATATACAGATTCCCATTGTTTTTTAACAACCATGACATATGTGACTAAACCTCTGCATTCTCATCTGACGCATCACACTCCTCTGTTATGGTGTGGTGGCCATTTTAGTAGATTTACTCACTAACATTGTTGTGGAAACACAATAAGCATGGAAACTAAATGCACACTTCCTGCATTATTGCATTACTTGAAATACTAAGTTACTCCTCTAGTAAACTAGTATTCACTTGAAATAAAACAATAAAATATTGAGACCATTCAACAAGCCACTCTGGGTAACATTCAACACACAAACTGGTTGCTATGGACTTGTCACTAGGCGACTAGGAATAAACGTATAAAAGTCCAAATCTACACAAAACCCGCAATTAATTAGTAAGCCGACATCAAATGTGGCATTTAGGAAACCTTTATTGCAACCTTGGCCTTGGCCCTTGCCTTGGCCTACTATATATTGGCAAGATGTCCAGACTAGCAACAGTCATTTTCGTTTTTTACGTCCTACTGCTGCCATCGTCAGCCAGGAAATACTTATTTTTACTAAAGCAGTATATGAAATCAGATGTATTACCTACCACCAGTTAGTTGTTTTGTGTTATTTAAGATATTTATAAAATATCTGATCATGTCAGACGTAATTATTCCACTAATTTTTTAAACAATGCTATTATCTGTTTCAGCCACCAGGGGGCAGCTCCCTTTGCCCCCCAGCAAACTCATGGGTCAGACCCATCTGTTAGCGAAGGAGGGCCGAGACTAAGAGCTACATGGAAAAATATGCACCAAACAAGCCACTTTGAAATGTTGCTGTTTCATGAATACAAAAGTTGGGTGACCCCCCCCTCCCTCCCGGACTGAAAAATGTTGGATGACCCTCCCCTCAGCAAAGAATAAAAATACATGCCCCTCCCCTATTTTCCTCCGGTGGTCCATTCCATAAATACCGAACGGTCCCTTAGTGTGATGTATAACTTTATCTCCAGGTATGCACAATGCTAATGGTACAACTAATGGTAGTGAATGCTTAACTTATCAATCGTTAATACGCACAATGCTTCAGTAATGGTAATTAATGGTTAGGTAATCATTCGTTAATAAGTAGCAGCTAACTAAGGATCAGTCCTTTCATTGGTCTTTAACTACCGCTCAACAGCGCACAATGAAATGGTCAAAATGAAGTAGTTCACGCTAATTTCTTCCGTTTTGTTAAAGTGAGCTGCTCGGAGCTATTCTTCTTCCTACCCATCCATCCCCAGCCCCCGTCATAAGGATTGTTCTTTTAATTTGAGTTTTATACTCACTTTCAAAACTTGACCGTTGAGATGCATGAGCGTGTAGCTTTAAAAGAAATACAAAAGTAGTTGTACCGTGTGACATTAAACAGTTAAATTATTTAGCATTGATGCAGATATGATGGATGGATATAGGCTGATTACTTTTTTAACTTAACGTATCTGGCTAGTCTCTAAAATGTTGTAAACACATCAGTAAAAAGTGTTTACTGACAACGTATTTTATTTTTTCCCTGCCAAAACATTAAATCTTGCAATACAATATCGGATTGTAACAATTGCAGTTATATTAATCAATTTTTTTTGGTTATGTCTAGGCGCTCACAACACTTATAAAGTTAGGGAAAGATCATGGTCTTGGTTTAAAGGTCTACAGTGACTTGAGTTTACTATGACAACAAAATTGGGAAAACAATTTTGTAATGTAGAAACGTAATTTCTTGCAGACAGGATTGGAACTTTTATATTTAATCTCATATTAACACCATATTCAGTCTCTATTAAGATTATGTGGTATTACAATATATTTTTCTGACGTGATTATAATGTGCAGGGGTTGAACACAATAAAAGCAACACCTGTGCAATGTGATGAACTTAATACAGTGTTGGTGCAACAAATGCTTTCTTTGTTGAATAATTTTTTTCTTGTTGACTGTGTCAGAGAGGTGTTGATGCCAACTGCAGGTGGTGTCTTAATTTATTGCATTATATCTTACTATTGAGGCCAATGACATTTGATGCATACTTAAAAAAACTAGAAATTCCTCGTAAACCACTCAAAGGGTCCATATAGTAGGAACTTAATTTGTTAAAATAGAAAATATTAAAACTATTTAATTCATAAATTAATTCCATTCATTGTTGTTGTTAAGGGTCTTAAGGGCACTGGCAGTAGTTGCAGCCTTTCTACCAATTCAGTATGTTGACTTGATGTTTGAGGCAGTTAGCAAGAGAGAGAGAGAGCTCTGACTGCTAATGAGGGATTTCAGCCATTTAGTGTGGTTATTCCTTCCTCCACCTTTTCATTTCCTGTTTTCGGTTAAAATAGATTCACAATTGAATGAAAATGGTTACCTAGTTCGTCTTGAGTTTGTCTTTCCCCCGTTGTTTTTGTCTTAAAGGTCCCATATTGTAAAAAGTGAGATTTCCATGTCTTTTGTGATTATAAAGCAGGTCGAGGTGCTATATAAATAATGTGAAAGTATCAACACGCTCATTCCACAGAGAAATGCACACAGCCCGTATTCAAAAACGGTGCCTTTGGGGGCGACCTCTAGCTCAACCAGTAAGAGCATTCTTTGCCGCGGCCCGGGTTTGAGACCAACCTGCGGTCCTTTGCTGCGTGTCATCCCCCATCTCTCTCCCACCGTCTATCCACTGTCACTATCAAATAAAGGGAAAAGCCCCAAAAAATAATCTTTAAAAAACAACAACAAAAATAGGACTTCCGTACGGTTTTGATGTCACGACTACTATATATAGTCAGAAAGCGTCGCTACGGTGCAGTTAGAGTCATTCCCTGGCTGCAGTGATGGTGCAGAGACTCCGAGAGTGCAGATGTGGAAGACACGGAAACGCTGACCAATCAGAGCAGACTGGGCTTTTCGAGACAGGGACTTAAAGAGACAGGCGCTAAAACGAAGCTTTTAAGGCAGAGGGTAAATACAGGTATATTTCAGAAAGACAGTTTGAGAAAAATAACGTGTTTTTTTTTTTTTTTAACAATAAAGCATGTAAACCTGTTTCAGTAGAAACCCAAAATACAATTCGGTCTCACGGTTGCAAAACATACGTGCATGTCAATGGTTGTTTGGTCGTCCAGTGCAGTGAGTTCAAGATCAAATTCTAACAGAAATACATGAGGTAACTTGAGGTGTTTGATTGTGATTTGTTGGCATGACTTTTTTGAGGTTGGCTCCGTGGGTTGTGGCTGTAACAGTTGTGAACGCATTACATCTGGACTTACTCCTGATTGGCTTCCTCACTAAGCTGTTGGACTGAAAATCCGCCACTCACAACAGATTCTCACTCCCATTTGTAAAATACGGATGCTTGTTCAGGTGCCTCTGTCATTGTTATTGACGCTAAACGTCTCCTTTAGCGCCATGTAACGCGCTTTATCTAAACGCGCTTGGTCGGGACTATTGGCGTCCCTTTTGACGCAGTTATGTTAAGGAAAAGGTCGTGGGTGGGCTTACGTTTCCGTGACACGCGGGAAGAACGGGACGGTTGGGTTTAGGAAAAGGTCGTGGGTGGGCTTACGTTTCCGTGACACGCGGGAAGAACGGGACGGTTGAGTTTAGGAAAAGGTCGTGGGTGGGCTTACGTTTTGACCCCTCCACCACTCCAACCAACCTCCCTACGCGGAATTTAAGCCTTACATACTACTCACTACCGTAGTCGCTCTTAGTGTTACGTCATCTTCAAACCCTGTGTAGCTGCTGCTCTCCTCAGTACGTTATACAAACATGCTGAAGGGCGCTTTTTTCGTCACTTCAGACACTGACAGTCACTGTCCAAATGTCCGTATTTTACGACCACTCAGCAGGTTAATGTCCTTTGAATGGGATTGGGTGCTGATGTCGGCCTGTCAGCACTTGAACAGTCTTGAAATGCATTCAGTTTAACTAACTGAATTCTGTTTGTATTTTATTTTATTTGCAAGAACAGAAAGAGCATTCTTTCTTAGTTTAAATCTCCGTCTGATAAAATCAGGGGAAAACTGAATAAAATAGCACCTTTGAGAAGATAAACTGTTTTCTAAACACTTTATTTGCTTTGTAGTCAGTACTGTGTTGAATTTTACAGATCTTGATGGGTACAAATATACCGAAGGTGAAATTTGTGTTTGATTGAAATTTTAACCCGTGATTGTGTGAAATGAAGCACTCATCTCTATTTAATTCTCAGACAATAGTGAGACATCTTTCTTAAGTTTGTTAAGTTTCATTTTGGTGAGATAAAACATAAATTGAAGAAGACGAAGAATCATCTCAACTGGTTTCATAAAACGAATGTTTATACACGTGCAGAAATTAGTTTAAATTACATTTTAAGGATGGAAAATGTTTAAAAAAAGAAAGAGCGAAAAGCCCAGATTACGCTGGTGATTTCATTCTAGTTTCTGGCTTGAGATGTGCATGCTGACAAATATAGATTGATCTGTCCAAGAGCACAGGAAAAACTGAGTAATAAATGAGTTCCTCATGCAAGTGGTATTTCCCTATTAAATCAGAGAATGACTACTTTGAAAACTGGAGGAGGACAAGCTCTGTAGTGGAGGGTTGTATTTGGGTTGACATTTTTTCATGAGTCTGACATTAACCAAGCCTGGGGCGAATAGAGATTTTAGTCAGTCGAGGTAACTGATGAGTTTTCTTTTTTTTTCCTCCAAGGAGTAAACAAAATCACCTGCTTGTTCTCCCAAAATGTTTAAAAAATACACAAATGTCCCATACTTTTAAAAACTCTGTTGCACTTTAATAGAAAGTAAGTATGGAGCATAGAGGGTCTAGATTCTATTTACCTATCAAAATGTTTACACTGTTCTGAAGATTATCAAATCTTATTTCACACCGCTGTGGAGGAGGGTCTGGCGAGTCCACACAGCAATCCGGGATGGGAGAAAAATGTGCTCTGGTTTACTGGCATTTCTTTAAACCAATCACAATCGTCTTGGGTGGTGCTAAGCACCGGACACAATGACGGTGCCTCAGGAAGGAACTTGTTGTGGTGGAACATGTGTACGTTAAAAAGTATTTAGTAGTAGTAGTTTTAGTCGTGCAACAGAAAACTCAGATTGGACAGATAGTCTAGCTAGCTGTCTGGATTTACCCTGCAGAGATCTGAGGCGCAGGTAACCATAGTCCTCATAAACCCACCAGAGTTTAGAATGCCAACACAAAGAAAGCGAGAGGGCCATCCGGCGGAATTTCAGGCGGCACCTGAACAATCCCGGAAGTGGAACATCATCGATATAGACTATCAAATGCTTAACCAAGCTAAACCTTAAAGGGGTGATAGAATGATTATATAGGGTATTTCACACTGTTCCTTAAGGTCTCCTAATAGGGTATGTAACATTGGTTGGGCTGAAAATGGACCGGGTGCTATTATATGGGCCCTAATGCTACCCTGTGGAATGGCCCTATTTGGAACGAGAGCTTTTCTTCCAAATATGGTATGCTCATGAATATTTAGATGAGCTGCGCGCTGATTGGTTGAGTGAAGCACATACACACACAGTTGAGACTAGACAGCAGGTCTCATATTTCAGACACTGCAATGTTATATATTGTTTGTCTACTATTTCATTACTAAATTCACTTCTGAGACTTTTTTATGCGAGAAATCAACTATATAAAGCTCAAATATGGGCCGTTTTACAAATAATGGCTAATTGCAAATTTGGTAAGACGGCTGCCGCTGTCTCATCAGACTTTGTGGAGCTCCTGAAGTCCAACACCGTCTTACCAAATTTGCAATTAGCCATCAATTTTCGTAAAACGGCCCATAGTTGATTTCTCGCAAAAAAGTCTCAGAAGTGAATTTAGTAATGAAATAGCAGACGAACAATGTATAAAATTTCTGAGATCTACGCGACCTATTCAGAGGACATTTTGGGGCGTGACAAAGGTAGAGACTAGAGCCAAATAAGGTAGAGCCACGAAGTTGACGTTAACTATGCGCTTTGTTGAGATTCGCCCATTTTCAGCAGCAGTTTCAAATTGTGAGATTTGCATAGGAAAGGGATATTAATGGGACTTTGAGGTACTATGTATGCCTATTCTACTCACCGAACTGTCGTAATTCAACTATGACAAGGTAAACTTGGTTTTGCATTCCATCACCCTTTTAAACAGTTTCACTTGTACAGACCTAAACTATCAATTAATGTCTTCACACCTGGTCTTGTCCACAAAACATAATCTGTGTTTTTGCGGTTTGTCCCTTTTCCTGTAATGTTGTGATACTTGTCCCTGGAAAGACATACCTGTCTGTTAATGTAAAAGCATGCATTTGCTGGATATCAGCAAGCAGCAATACAGTGTTTTTTCAATTGGCAATAGAGACAGGTTGAATTAAAAACAGAGTAAAAAACAAATGAATGTGGTTTAGTATGAAAGCATATATTGTATTGCAGTAGACGGATACTTTGAATATGACTTATCCTTTTGTAGGAGTAATATAATTTGTATTTTCTATTCATTTTGGGCATGAGTCAAGTCTGTGTCTGGAAACAGGAAGAACACAGCGATGTCGTGGAGAGTAAACCCACCAAAATGTGTATAACACACAATTTTTTTGCCTGGTATATATCTGTATAATGTAAAAATGATGTTGTAAATCATGTTAAGTGCGAGACGATTTACTTTAATTGTGACCTCTGTGAGAAAACAGGAAGGACTGCTTTTCTGTAAATTCTTATTTTGAAAATCTTCTGTGTGTGTGTGTGTGTGTGTGTCTGTCTGTCTGTCTGTGGTGGGGAGTATATCGTCACCACCACTCCTGGTCGTGACTCACAGAGCACAATGCTTTTCGCTCCTCTCCCGAGCCCTTTATTTATTTTTAGCTGAGCAACGTTTTATACGCCCGAACTGTAGGCCTGCACACAAGATGACACACAAGATGACACACACACACACACACACACACACACACACACACACACACACACACACACACACACTCACACTCTCTCTCTCACTCACACAGGCACACGCGTGATGCAGAACATACTTCCGTTCATCCACGCACTCTTTGATACTGTACAGGTCAAATAGACTTTTTGGTTAATACACATCAAAGTTCACATTTCTTAGTGTATGTGTGTGTGTGTGTGTGTGTGTGTGTTTGTGTGTCTGCAGTCCGCAGTCCGTCCCTACATTGTCTGCAGGTCACTGAGCCTGATGATGTAAAAAAATAATACAGTAGACGTTCTTGCTTGCTGTTTGAAGACTTTTATTTACTGTTTCAGCATGTGTCAGACTCTGGAGTTTGGTTATATGGATATTAGTCTATATCCACGGCGTTCTACTTCCGGGATTGCTCCGTTGCCGAAGGAAATTCTGCCGGATTTTACTCATTTAGGCCGGATATCTGTTACCTTGGGCCATTTTAAACTCTGTTCAATTTATGAGGACTATGGTTAACCTTTTCTCAGATCTCTGCAAGTAAATCCAGAGAGCTAGCTAGACTATCTGTCCAATCTGAGTTTTCTGTTGCACGACTAAAACAGTCTTTGAACGTACACGTTCCACCAAAACAAGTTCCTTACCGAGGCTATTTTGCAGAGGAGCCATTACTCCTTACGGCACGTAGCACCGCCAGAGACAATTGTGATTGGTTTAAAGAAATGCCAATAAACCAGAGCACGTTTTTCTCCCATCCCAGAATGCTGTGTGGACTAGCCAGACCCTCCTACGCAGCGCTGTGGATGAAGGTCTGGAAATGCGAGACTACATAGATAATGGTTAATATTTGCTGATGAATACGTTGTATTTCTGCAGTAATGATTCAAAGGTATTTTTAAGTTGTCATGGCCCAACATGCAAAAAACGGAACTGAATTACATGAATTAACATGTGACTTCAAGTAAGGAACAAACTAGAAGTCTGAGAAGACAAGACATTAGAAGACTAGCTCCTGCTAGACCTCAGAGCCAGATCTCAGAGAGCTGAACTCAAATCTGCAAGTTTAACCAGATGGTAAATTGAGAGGTTTAAAAAAACATAACCATGAAATGTATCGTAAATAAGTGTTATCAAATGTAAAAGCAGTTATGAAAATAGGCATATTGTTCTTCCTGAGAGTATAGAATAAGGCTCAGGTTGTTTAGAAACTTTGTAAATATTTAGAAAATTATTGATAATGGTGGAATAAAAACGATTTTAGTCCTGGTTGATTTGGTGACACCAGTGGTAACCATGGTAACAGCAAGTCTAGTTTAATACTACAGCACTCTTTAAGCAGCTACTTTATCAGAAACAAGAGCAACTGTTGTATCAGTTTACAGTGCAACCAAA
The DNA here is from genome assembly GCF_031162955.1 of Sander vitreus. NCBI lineage: Eukaryota > Metazoa > Chordata > Actinopteri > Perciformes > Percidae > Sander > Sander vitreus. The sequence continues at coordinate 8,116,425 of NC_135862.1, forward strand.
CCAATTCACGTTGTTTTAAAAAAGAAGTAAAAAGTAAATGCAACAGCAATATGATGAGTTTTCCACACAACAGCAAGGCACGGTCAAGTTGGTTGCCTTGCTGAGGAGTTGGAGGTGTGAAGGAGCTCTTCATCTAACAGCTCACTGTGTGCCTGCTCCCCCCCCCCCCCAAAAAAAAAAGAAAGAAACATTCCATTTGCAGTAACAAAGTAAAGTCAGTAAACTGAAAGCAGAAAATAAAGTAAGTACAGCTCTGCCACGCGGTAAAGAGTAAACATCACTTGTGTATAGGTAATCAGAATCCAGTGTGGGAATGGTGGGCTCCACCACTACCAAAAAAAACTACTTATTTGAGAAGTCTTTACAGAATGCAAATACATTAAATGGCTATTGCAGAAACATGCAACATGCAAAGAGCTGAAGTGGTGATGAAGAAGATACATCATCTCATCTGGTAACATGCATTAATTCTAACTGGAACTCTCTTCCGATCCATTTGTCTTTATTTATTTACCATCTTCCCTGCTTGGAATAAAAAATAAAAAAACAAAAACATATTTATTGTTTTCTTTATGATCCCCCCTAAATTGTTGTGCATTTTTCCCCTCAGCTCTTTTTTCTTCTCCTGTCTCACTTGGGATTCCTATCTCTCTCTCTCTCTCTCTCTCTCTCTCTCTCTCTCTCTCTCTCTCTCTCTCTCTCTCTCTCTCTCTCTCATCTGTCTCTCCCCCTCACTCCGTCTTTATCCTCCTCTCTCATTCACTCCGTCTCTCTCAGGGGCCCGAGGTGAGGATTGACGGAGGGGAAATCCTGACTGACTGAAACCCGGCTGATGAGTTCTCCTCTTCCTCCTCCTCCTCCTCCTCCTCCTCCACCTCCACCTCATTCTTTAGTGTCTCCTGTTCCTTCTTTCCACTTTGTGCACCTTCTCTATATTTTCCCTCTTCTTCTTCTTCTTCTTCACCCTCTTCTCGTCCTTTCTCTCCAACTTGTGCATCTGCTTTTCCCCCTCAACCTCCTCGCTTCATGCTGTAGGATTAAAGTACATCTACACTTCGCCTGCAGAAGGTCTCTCTTGGATATGCATGTGGCTGACTAAATGTGACACACACACTGTAGTCTCCACCTTTTAAAAACAATGGTCATAAAGCATTATGCAGCTTTGACACCAAAAAACATTTAGTTTCATAGAACAATGCAGCTGGAAATGTGTCACAAAAATGTAAAAAGCTGTGGCGATCAAAAAACACTATACCAGACATATTAAAAAAGAGACACAAAAAATGTTTAAAATTTGTAAAAGTCCTTTTCTGAAGATTTGACTTTGTCAACCAGAGGAATGGGGGCACAGTAAAGACATTATTAATATATTATATTTATATATTATTATATATCATATACATTTTTCTTATAGAATAGATGGTAGAATATAATAGAAGTATATACTTTATCTACTTTTTTGTGTGCAAAAAGACAGAAATGTGTCTTTGGTTTGTGTGCAAAATCTGCAATTAAAAGGCTACATAAAAACATATATCACATAAAAAATATCTACATAAAAACACAATACACAAATGGAGCTACAAGGATCACCATGTACTCGATGGTGAGGACTCAATCAAGGTTAGATATGAAGTGCTGTGCTGACGTAGCAAGCTGGCAACAATGACAAGCCACGGGTCGCCTCCTGCGTCGCACCCCAGAAGGACTTTAGTCAGATAATACATGGATACTTCCAGAACAATAATGGGTCATCACAAGTTAAATTAACCAAATGTAGTATTTTCACATTTAACACGTCAAATAGGAAGTTTTGTGTTCACCCAGAGGGCTGATGTAGCAGGTGACTAAACTACCTAATTGTTAAATTGAGATAGTGTATACATTTAGAGGAATATTTAGAGGAAATTGTAGAGCCAAACTTGTTCATTTGACTCGTCACACACTAATGAGATGAATTAAATACTTTGGGGTTTCAGGTTGAACAGACTTGGTCAGACTTTGGTTCTTTGTATCTGAGAGGCATTTTTCAATTTGTGGGCCTTGTGTCAATTCTTTGAATTTATTATGGAATTCCTTGATTTGTTACAGTGGGTGTGACCCTGTTTTAAAGCCAAAATAATAAGAGAAAAAGATTTATTATAAAAAGTTATAAGCCTGAGGCAGTGCTTAGTACATTTTAGAGGAATTTGAGAGATATAAGCGTTGATGTACATTAAATTAGATATTTCATCTCACAAAAATTGCTAAATTAATTTCACATTTTCATTTAAATTCTTGTGTTGTTTTTTTTACATAGGACTTGGTGTATGCAATCCCACAGCACTGAAGCAACATGTGGTGGCCTGTGGAGTGCGTTCTTACCTTAACTGCAGGTATGACAGTGGACATATGACAGAACATTTCCATATTCATTCATCTTTAAAGTTACAAACTGGGCGAAGATGTGTATTTTCTTTTAAAACTTTACTTTTAAGAATAACTCCAATGTTACTCTTTACAGACGCATAGCAGTCTCCCATAGGTGATAAAATCATAGTATGCCTGGTTAGATAATCAATTGGATTTCTATAAAAACATGTTTTTTGTCAGTTTTTGTGACTAGCATTACCATATTCAAAACAAATACTACAGTATCATTGATTAGTACTTATTAGTAGTTGCTGAGAGCATTTTCAAAATGCTTATTGCATGATTGATACAAAATTGATTG